>NW_022436941.1:44722623-44853866 GCF_009761245.1 Sapajus apella
TTTTTTTTTTTTTTTTGAGATGGAGTTTTGTTCTTGTTGCCCAGGCTGGAGTGCAATGGTGTGATCTCAGCTCACTGCAACCTCCACCTCCCAGGTTCAAGTGATTCCCCTGCCTCAGCCTCCTGAGTAGCTGGGATTATAGGCATGTGCCATCACACCTGGCTAATTTTGTATTTTTAGTAGAGATGGAGTTTCTCCATGTTGACCAGACTGGTCTCAAACTTCTGACCTCAGGTGATCTGCTCACCTTGGCCTCCCAAAGTGCTTGGATTACAGCTGTGAGTCACTACGTCTGGCCTGTTTTCTATTTTTAAAAAAAGGGGTTTATTAAGATATAATTCACACACTAAATAGCTCATCATTTAAAGTGTGCAATCCAATGGTTTTTAGTATATTCAGAAAGTTGTGCAACCATTACCCATAGTCGATTTTAGAATGTTATCATCCCCAAAAGACATTCTGCACTCCTTAACCATTACTCTGTATTTGCTGGAAGCCTAGGCAACTACCAATCTACTTTCTGGCTCTACATATTCGCTTTCTCTGGACATTTTACATGAATGGACTTATATGATATGTTGTCCTTTGTGATTAGCTTCTTTCACTTAACATAATCTTTCTAGGTTTTATCCACATTGTAGCATGTATCATATTTCTTTTTTATTGTTGAATAATATTACCAAATTTTATTTGTCCATTTGTCAGTTGATGGGCATTTGGGTTGTTTATACTTTTTGGCCATTATATTATAATGAACATTATTATGCTATGAACATTCATGTACAAGTTTTTGTGTTGACTTATATTTTCATTTCCCTTAGATATATACCTAGGAGTAAAATTGCTGGAGTATACTGCAACTCTACAGTTAACCATTTGAGAAACTGCCAAACTGTCTTCCAATGGCTGCATGATCTTACATTCCTACCAGTAGCATATGGGCTGTAATTTCTCCACATTGTTGCCAACTCTAGTTATTGTCTTTTTCATTGTAACCATTCCAGTGGGTGTAACTGGTGTCTCACTGTGGTTTATTTACATCCCTAATTATTAATGATGTTGAGCATCTTTTCATGTATTTATTGGTCATCTGCATATCTTCTATGAAAAAATGTCTATTAAGATCTTTGCCCATCTTTTAATCGCCTAATCTATAATCACAAAGATTTACACCTATGTTTTCTTGTAAGAGTTTTATAGTTTTAGCTTTTACATTTGATTAATCAATCAATTCATTTAACTTTTTTTTTGTTTGTATATAGTGCAAGGCAGGGTCCAGCTTCATTCATATTGTTTTTTCCAGCACCATTTGTTTAAAAGATCATTCTTTCCTAATTAAAATGGTCTTGGCGCCTGGCACCCTTGCTGAAAAATCAATTTACTATAAGCATAAGAGTTTATTTCTGGACTTTTGATTCTATACCATTGATCTGTACGTCATCTATACTTAGGCCAGTAACATACTACATTGATTGGTGTAGTTATGATGTAAGCTTTAAAATTGGGAAGTGTAAGTCTTCCAACTTTGTTCTTTTTATTTCAAGATTTATTTTTAGCTATTCTGGGTCCCTTAAATTTCCATATGAATTTTAGGATGAGTTTTTCTATCTCTGCAAAAAAAGTCCTAGGGATTTTTATAGGCACTGAATTGAATCTATAGGTCAATTTGGTCTGTACTGCTGTATTAACAATATTAAATCTTCTGATCCATGAAAAGGGGATGTCTGTTCATTTATTTAAATGTTCTTTAACTTCTTTCAACAATGTTTTGAGTATAAGAACTACATTTATTTGCTTAGATTTACTTTAAGTATTTCATCCATCCTGATGTTACTTTAAATGGAACTGTTTCCTTAATTTGACTATAAGCGTATTAGTCAATTAAGTGTATAAAATATAATTTACTTGTGTACACTGATCTTATATCCTACAGCCTTACTGATTTATTAGTTCAACAGTTTTATAGTGGATCTGTAGAATCCTACATACAAGATTACTTCAAGTATAGATACGTTTACTTCTTCCTTTGCAATACGGATACCTTTTATTTGATCTTTTGTCTAATTCTCTGGCTAGAAACCCTAGTACAATGCTGAATAGTAGTAGTGAGAACACACATCCTTGTCTTCTTCTTGATCTTAGTCAGAAATTTTTTTTTTTAACCATTCAGTGTAAAGTTCTGGCTTTTTTTGTAGATGCCTTTTAGCTCGCTTCTATTTCTAGTCAGTTGAATGCATAAGGATTGTTAAATCTTGTCAAATGCTTTTTCTGCATCTATTGAGATGATCACATGGGTTTTGTCCTTTATTCAGTCAACATGATCTATTACATTAATTGATTTTCAGGTATGAAATTCAGTGTACATTCTGGGGTAAATCCTACTTGGCAATGGTGAATAATCCTTCTTACATACTAATGCATTTGGTTTGCTAGTACATTTGTATCTTGGTATCTGTAGGAGATTGTTTCTAGGACATCCCAAGGATACCAAATCTTTGTGAGCTCAAGTCCCACAGCCAGCCCAGTGGAACCCATGGATAGGAAAAGTCAAGTTCTGTGAGTTCAACATCCCATAAATAACTATATATATATATATTTAAAATCTGAGATTGGTGGAATCTGTGGATTCAGAACCTGTGAGTATGGAGGGCCAAATCCATTTTGTTGAGGATCTTTGCTCTTATATTCCTAAGGGATACTGGTCTGTGGATTTCTTTCCTTATAATGTATTTGCCTGGCTTTGGAATCAGGCATGAACTGGTTTTTTTTTTTTTTTCTTTTTTTCTTTTTTTGAGATGGGGTCTCGCTCTGTCACCCAGGCTGGAGTGCAATGGCATGCCTCGGCTCACTGCAACCTCCACCTCCCAAGTTCAAGCAATTCTCCCTGCCTTAGGCTCCCGAGTAGCTGTGATTACAGATGCCTGCCACCATGCCTGGCTAATTTTTGTATTTCTAGTAGAGATGGGGTTTGTTGGCCAGGCTGCTCTCAAACTCCTGACCTCAGGAGATCTGCCTGCCTTGGCCTCCCAAAGTGCTGGGATTACAGGTGTGAGCCACTGCACTCAGGTGAACTGATCTTATAGTTTGGAAATGTTTTCTCCTAATTTTTGGAAGAGTAGATGAAGAATTAGTACTAATTCATCTTTAAGTATTTGGTAGAATTTATCTGTGGAACCTTTTAGGTCTGTGCTTTTCTTTGTTGGTAGTTTTAAAATTACCAATTCACTCTCTTTACTTCTTATAGGTCTATTCAGATTGTCTATTTCTTCTTGATTCAAGTTTTAGTAGTTTGTGCCTTCCTAGCAATTTGTCCATTTCATTTAAGTTACCTAATTTGTTGACATACAGTTGTTTTATGTAAGTATTCCCTTGTAATTCTTTTATTTCTTAAGGTAATGTACCCATTCTATTTCATGATTTTAGTAATCTAGCTCTTTTGTCTTTTTTCTTTGTTGGTATAGCTAAGGTTTGTCAATTTTGCTGATTTTTTCTAAGAACCAATTTTTGGTTTCATTGATTTTCTCTACTATTTTTCCATTCTCTGTTTACTTAATTTCGGCTCTAATCCTTACTCCTCCATTCTGCTTACTTTGCAGAAGCCTGTTTGGTTTTCTCAACTTGTCTCTCCTGGTATGGAACCTCTGTCCTACTAGAGAGCTAGGGCCATGGCAATTAGGGTCCTAGTATTCTCAGCCTTCTGCACCTGGCATAAAGTCTTTGTCTCGTAAGTGGGGGCTGACTGAAGTAAGGAAGCCCTCAACTTCTCAGCTTTGTTCACTAGGAATTTAACCTCTCCAACTTGGATTAGGAGAAGATGATAAAGCCTCACAGCCTGTCCCATATGGTGAGATATGATAACTGGTGATTGGGAGCTGAGGGGAGGAGTCCTATCTTCTTGGACACAGCCACCTAAGTGAAACCTCTGTCAAAGCCATAGTCCACTGCCACAGTCTCTTCTTGGCATTCTTACCAAGTTTTAGTAGATTTTCTTGAATAAATGTTTCTTCATTTGGTGTATGCCCTTAGGACAATTTCCAGACATTTTAAATGTTTCAAATATTTAATAGCTTTTATTTATAGTTAAAAAAAGAGTTTTCATTTGTTTTAGTTATTTTCTTGGGAGTTGGGTCTGCAAAGCTTCTTGTTTTGCTATTCTGAAAGTAAAACCAATGTGCTATTTTCTTCCCACAATTATTATCAGCTCAACTGCCCTATCAACTCTATCAGCTTGTAGAGTTTTAGAAATGATAAATCACAGTGTCAAGAATCTAACTGTATATAATCTCACTAATAATCTAATAATAATAAACTGGTATAATCATGGAGAGAGGAATTATTTTAAGCTTAAAGACCAATATTTTTAGTATATAGTTGAATATACCTACAGCAAAAACTTCAAAGAAACTATAAGCTGCACTCAGAACTATCATTATTTCTGGTAATATTACTGTCTTATTTTCAAACACATTGATATATACATATTATATGTTCGGATACAGCAAATAAGTAATTGTATTAATGTATTTAGGCCAAAATATTTGGCATAAGACAAAAAAAGATACAAGTATAAAAATTAAAGAATAAACTCATAATCTTAAATTTAAATGGAAAGTATCAGTATGCTCTCACAATTTATTTTTCTCTTTCTAAAATATATGTACTTTCCAGATTTGTCCACTGAAAAGATCAAGATGTAATGAAAACCCTAACACGCAGATTGCGGTCTCTACATACAAGGTGGGGCAGGAAGCATGCATTGTGGACATGGAACTCTGTTAAAGCAAGCTGTCAAATACTAATGGGGATGGGTCAGAAGGACTCAGGACAACCTGAAGGGGCTTCCATTGGCCAAAGATAGGACAGTTTGAATAATAATAAGTATGCAAATGCAAAAAAATTAAGCACGAATATAGAAAAAATTATGCATCCATACAATACTAAAAAAATAAACTTAAATCTCTCGGTTATCTTTGGAAGTTTCACACAACATGTGATTCCCTTTTAGGAATGGGCAGTTGCCTCTGCTGAAGACAGCTGCCTTGTCCAACATCACGCCCCATTCTAGGAGCAGCCCACAACCAGCGGCCATCCAACATGCAGGTAGAAAGGTCTGTTCTCCTCCCTCTATCTGGAAAGCAGCTCTGAAGCACCATCTTAATTTGAGAACTGTCATTCATAAGATAGCAGCAAAATTCTGCTTCTCCTCTGCACAATCCTGCTTCCTTTATCTTTGATTACAAGAGCACTTGGTAATAAAATGTCATCTAGTCAATTTCCAGTACTGCCCAGACTCTTAAGTTTAAATCACAAAGGCAACTTTAAGTGTTATTTTCAAAAAAATCCCATGAGCATATCTAGACTATGTAATTTTAATCATCAGGGGTTGATCTATCTATAAGAAAGGAAATACAACATAATGATTACAAACACTCCTTAGTACCAGATATGCTTAACACCAACATCTGTGTGACCACAGTAATACCTAGTGATAATAAACTAATATTACAATTAATAACCAAACAATTGACTAATCAGCACTTTTGAAAACATCGATCATACTAAAAGCATCGGGTAAGGTTGACAGTAGCACCTTTGGCTTGGAAAAGTTTCAAAAACTGTTTAAGTTTGGGATTCAGCCACATTACCAACACACACACACACACACACACATACACACAATTTCTCTGGAATATGGGGGAGTGGATCAAGTTATATCAACGATTCCATTTAAATCAGCACTAACAGGATTATCACAAATCTGGGTAATAGACTTTCCTCACTTCTCACCCAGACATGAATTACTGCAATCTTGAAGTGAACTGGGAAGTGACTTTTGGAAAGCTAACACGCTTTTATGGAGTTGTAGAATGTTACTGTGCCACACAAACCAAACGGGGGTATAGACTACAAAGTTCATTAGTAGTGGTAACATAATTTATTTTTCTCTTTCTAAAACATATGTCAGTATTAAAAATGAAAAGATTTGCAAAGATGTTTTCAGTGTTTCATTTACTATTGTTTTATATGCTTGCATAGGTATGTGGTGTATGTGTGAGTACAGGGGGCCTTATATAAAATGTATTTCTTTCTTTGCATTGGGGTAAAAGGTGTTTGAAATGTCTCAGGTTCTGCTCCACAAAGCCTGCAGCATAGGAAGCGGCGGGGAGGTCGCCGGTCCCTAGCGGGGCGTCCCTCCCCTGCCTCGCGGTACTTACAAAGGAGTCGCTCACGACCAGGACCACGTTGGGGGATTTGGCTGCTACACGCTTCTGCTCTCCTGCTCCAGGGGCCGGTGCCCCCAGCGCCCAGGCTGCGACCACCGACAGCCATAGCAGTAGCATCACGGGTACAGGTTCTAAGAGCCTGACGCTGGGCCAGCCGCCTCCCTCTGGCGTTCTCTGTAGCGGGGAGCTGGGCGGGGACAGCTAACAACTCCCAAAGCTTGCAGTTTGGTTTCCTGACAGTAACGCCGAGCTTCACCTTCGGAACTACAACTCCCATCAGGCTGAGAGCGCGCACATGCGCAACAGAGAAATCCCAGCTTTTTACCCACGTTAAGACCTTTTCATCAAATACCGAGCAAATCAGAACCCGGCCACTTCCAGTCACGTGACTGATGCCTGGGAAAGGCGCATGCGCTCTCACTCCAGACCCGGCGTTCGTAGAAGAGCAGCATCTGTACCAGGTGGGTTCAGATCTCTGTCGCTTTTGCACAAGGGAGCCTAAAGGCGACTGAAATGGTAGAGAAAGAAAGAATCGGGGCTGGGGCTCTTCGTTTTGGGCCACGCAAGCGTGGCTGAGTGTTGGGCGAGCTCGTGAACTGGGCGGTGATGAGGTGGCGGCGCGGCTGTCACTTAAGTTGAATAGGGCGGTTCCTTGTGGGGCCTCTGGGTGGACCGCTTCTAGTCCGCCGTGGATACCTTAGAGCCCCCCGAATACTTTCCCCAAGGAACTCTGTAGCCTGCCTCATCTTGTTGTTTCTCTCACCTGGTGCAGTCAGGATTTACTGTTCTCCCATGGGGTGAGGAGCGGGGCCTAGTAAGAAGTTTCAGGCTATCGGCGGGGAAAAGCATAGCTGTTCCTTGCCTTCAGAAAGCCAAGGAGAGAAACGAAACAGGAGGGGTAAGTGTTGGGCTGTGCGACGTGTTCAGTTAGTTAACGTAGGTTCGGAATACCATTGTTTTGCTGTAGAACAAAAACCGATCTCTTCTGACTGTTGAATTCCTTTGGAGATTTCTGGAAAAAGCAGATTTCTGTCTCAAAGCCAAATTCCAATTTCAGTATCGTAGTTTCAGGTATATAATTTGCACATCACACTAGTAGTTTTAATATTTTGACAGTAAAGAGAGAAGTTATAGTACTTATTTAACATAAGTCAACTGAATACTAATATCTAGCAGTTTTTTTTGCATAATTGTAATAAGGAACAGATTTATTTATTTAATACTCACATGGCAATTAGGTGCTGAGCATAATACTAAGAATCTACTGAGCATCTACTGCATGCCAGGTACTTTTACATGGAATATTTTTCATAATCCTCACTTTCACCATATTGCAGATAGGAAAACAAGTTTGGAGAGGTTAAATGACACACCTGAGTTTACACAGGGAATTGGTATGAGCACGACTGGAAATTCAACAGTCTGTGCTTTAACTAAATGCTTTGTCTACAGTTTATTACTAAATTTCATGATAGTCTACCGAGTTTGTTAGTATAGCTGAATTGTTCCTCAAGCAGCATAATAAACATCTGCGGGAGCGTGCAAAATAAACAGAGCCGGGCACGGTAACTCATGCCTGTAATCCCAGCACTTTGGGAGGCCTAGGCAGATGGATCACCTGAAGTCAGGAGTACAAGACCAGTCTGGCTAATGTGGTGAAACTCCGTCTCTATAAAAATACAAAAAGTAGCTGGGCATGGTGGCAGGCGCCTGTAATCCCATCTACTAGGGACGCTGAGGAAGGAGAATTGCTTGAACTCAGGAGGTGGAGGTTGCAGTGAACTGAGATCACACCATTGCACTCCAGCCTGGGTGACAAGAGCAAAACTCTGTCTCAAAAAAACAAAACAAAACAAACCTAAACAGTAGTTTCGGTTTACATGAGGTTAGTTTTCAGGGAAGCAAAATCTAGCATATATGAAATAATACAGCATGGAAGGTGATACAAGTGGGTTCCTTTATGAATACAAATTTGTTTTGAGTTAATTTGGAATATAGGACATATTTCTACCATAGAGACAATATTGACTGACATTTAAATTCATATAAGTTATATTTAGCTTTGTGGCTGATTCCATAAACTGTACTTACTCTCTACGGCCTTGTTTCCACAGAACATAACATCAGAGGTGATGACAGGATTACAAGAATACATCTTTTTCTTCTTTCTCCCCTTGGCAGTGTCAGTAGGAGCAGGTGCTGCAGTGGGTTGGAGCAAGACAGATATTTTAGAGCCTTAGAGACATTGTGCTGGAAGAATCTAAGAGGCTTCTAGTCCTACTTCCCATCTGACATTCAGTTTATCCTAAAACATTCCTGCTAAGGGGATTGTCCAGCCTGTGCTTTTTCATCTCCAGTGATGGGAAACCCTTCCATTGTACACCTCATCCCATATTTATATAGGTCTAATTATTAAAAGTTCCTATTTTAAGTTGAAATTTCTCTATTTTTAACCATACATTAGTTCATTTTTCTTCACTTTTACATGGATAATCGCTCCCTTTCAACAGTTCTTCCCCCAGCTTCCTCTCCACCATTTATTTTTTTTCCAGTTCCCAGTTTCTTCAACTAGTTCTCATGTAATTTCAGGTTTCCTCACTGTTTTGATCACTTTTTTGTGAACATACAGCATTTTTGCTAATCAGTAACTTACACTCTCAGAAAAGGTACTTTTGTGTGTGCACATGCATGTGTCTGTGTGTTACAGTGAAGGTAGGGCATCTCTGTTAGTCTGCAAGGGCTGCCATAACAAAATACCACAGACTGTGTGGTTTAAGCAAAAGAAATTTATTTTCTCATAATTCTGGAGGCTGGAAAGCCAAGATCTTTGATTTTTTCAGAGGCCTCTTTCTCCTTGGCCTGCATTTGGCCACCTTTTCTCTAGGACCTTACATAGTCTTTCCTTTAGGCATGTACATCCCTTATGTTTGTGTGTGTGTGCCCAGGTTTCTTCTTTTAAGGTCAACAGATTGGATGGGCCTACCCATATCACCTCATTTAAACTTCATTACCTCTATAACGGTCCTATCTCCAAATACTGTCACGTTCTGAGGGGTTAGGATTTCAATATATGAATTTTTGGAGGACATAACTCAGCCCTTAAAAGGCTCCATTACAAACATGTATGTTTAAGTCATCAGTTACAGATTTTTAAGTTCGAGATTGGTTGCTTGAGTGAAATACTCTGTGGTTCAGAAAGATCTTTAATAAAAGATCTAGGTTTTGATTCTCTGTAGTTCTTTTAATGTCCAGAATACCCGCAACACCATATTCTGCCTTAAGAAAAGGAGACTAAATGTGCAGCTTGTGATGGTGTGGAATATGTTAGTATTGTCCTCACATCTGCATTGTACCAGACACTGTAGGGAAGAAAAGAAGGAACTAGAAATAGTCTCTGCTCCCAGGAAGTCTCCAGTCTAGTTTTTGGAGGCACACAGACATAAACATCTGTGAGTTTAATAGCAGCGTAAAAGGTATCAAAAAGTATAGTTAATGCTAAATAATCAAAAACCAAAAACTATAATATCCCAAATTGTACTTTGGAGACTGCTTGTGTACTTCCAAATGTTAATTGGTTTTCACTGAAATAAATGTTCCATCATCACAGAAGTTTTAGAATTGCTGGGTTAAATTAACTTTGGGTCTTCATTGTAGGAATTCTCAGAGACTTTAAAAAGATAATTTACTTTGTGACTTTGAAAGACTGAGAGATACAGCCTATAATATTCACAAACTTAGGCCACTCATTAATACCCTTAAGCATGTTAATGTTTCTTGGAATACATTTTTGGAAGTGTTAGTATAGATAATAAATGCTATAAATTTAGACAAGTGTGACATTGGTCTGGGAAGGCTATATGCTTAACAGTTGAATTTGGCCTTGAAGTATGTGCAACATGTGAGTAGACAGAAGCGAGGGTAGACAGGGTAAATGGGAGAAGCAAAGATGTACAGATAGAAGACTGGGGGGGTGATTAAAAAAAAGTAATGTAAACTAGTATCAAAACATTAACAAGCCTTTCGATGGTGTAAAAGAAAATAAAACTCTTAAGGCCCACAAACTCACTATGACAAGGGGAAGGTTAAGCCTGGGATGTGAGTCATGCAACACTGCCATTCTTTTCCCCTAAACAGATAGTTTGTAGTTTCACAATGTTAGGTCATAGTCTTACACATAAGCTAGGTTCCCACAACGACAAAAGGCCATATACCTCTTCAGATGGCCTCCTCCCCAAATTGCTCACAAGGAAATTCCTTGCAGGCTCCTAAATCTTTCAAGATACATATTCTCTTATAAAACAAGCACATGCCAATTGTAATCTTGGGTCTGCAACCTAAATTTAACTCCTGAAATTAAGTTCTGTTAAATCTCACACTGAAAATGTTGATTGCAAGCTTATCTTCCCAGGTACAGAACTAGGACAAGATGAGATCAATCACTCTTAACACCTACCCTGACATGGTTGCATAATTGACTCTTTTCTCCCTCTTTTCAGATGTGTGCATTATCTTATGTAGAAGGTAGATTTATTGAGCTCTAATTAGAGCCTCAGGATAATGTAACCCTTTGCCTCACTGCCCACTTCCTTCCCCCCATTTTTTCCCTCCTGCATGCTCTCCCCTAGAATACTGAGTTCTCAAAGCCGTCTTTGGAAAGTGAGGGTCACAGATGCTTCGATGTCTTGTTTTTCCCAGGCGTGTTCTCAAAGTATGGCTCAATAAACCTCTACTGATTGAGACACTTCCATCTGTCTTTCATTTTTTTGTTAACACTGGTAAGCTATGGAAGCTGGAAGATCATTAGCTATTTATTGAATATGTATTACTCAGTAAGTGTTGGTTATATAAGAAGCTCTGAAAATTTAAGACCTGCATCTAAGAATTTATTGAATTGGGAGACAGGATATGTCTATAGAGGATAATGAAAATAATATTCGTTATGTTTTAGTTGAGTAGCTCAGTTAATAAGTGGTTTGGAGGAGGGAGTGGTCCCTGTTGTAGGCTATACTCTGGTATTCATGTAGTGTAGTAATTAATTTGAAGAGGATACTCATGTCTGATGATAGCTGTCTTTTGAGGAATACAGATGCTTCTTGACTTATGATGGAGTTACACCCCTTAAACCCATTTTAACTTGAAAATATTGTTAGTCAGAATGCATTTAATACTCTGATAAGCCCATCGTTAAGTCAAAAAATTGTAAGTTGAACCATTTGTAAGTCAGGGGCCATTTGTATTGGTAAGAAGTTTACTTCATGAGAGCAAGGAAGGAGTAGGTTGCAAAGAGGGTTGAGGATTTTGAATGTGTAGAGACAGTTTATAATAACCACTGAGTTATCGCACTAGCCATTTTAGGAATGGCAAATAGTGAAGTTTATTGAGAGAATAACAGTAGGTAGGAGATTATTAGTGTAGATTATGTCCAAGCACTCCATCTATGTATGTATCAGGTAAGTGATGTAATTCTTACTTTACCAATGAGGAAATGGGCTTGGTGAAATGAAGTCAGGTGCCCAAGGTCTAATGGCTTTAATCCTAGATCCATTTGATTTCCTAAACTCACTCTCAACTAGGGTAAGCCCTGCTGGGTGGATGTGACAGTGAAGGGGCTGACAGGATCTAGGGTGTTTTGTAAGCAGAGCTGAAGTGACTAAGTAATAAAACTAGATTGGGTGAGGAGGGCAGCCAAGTGTTACCAGGGCTCAAGAAGCCAGTGAAATGGGTTTGTACCTTTTCTTTTTTAACTTTTATCTTACTTTCTTAAACATTGTTTGGATTACTGGACTTTCTTTTCTTACCAGTAAGACTTTTTACTGTTGAACTGACACTTCTATTTAGGTCGATCATTAACGAGTGTTTTGGTTTAGTGAACTTTTCATTCCTTGTTCGTCCCTACCTACCTCGCCTACATTGTTTACCTCCTAGCATTTTTTTTTCACTTTATTCAGCTTTTCAGAAGTGCCTCCATTCTCTCCAGGGAGCATTCTAGATTATTTTTTGTTTGACAGCAGCTACTTCAGGGATGCTATCAAAATATCCTTGGAATTTGTAGATGTATAGTCAGTTGTGTTACTGTTTTAAATGACTATTTAAATGCATTATTAACATTAAATTTTTTTTCTCTGTTTTCATTAGATTATAAACTATAATTATATTATACTCCTTATGTTCCTTAGAACAAAGTGCTATTTTAATATAATTAGGCTGCAAATTGGGTGTAAATAAGTACGCTTAGTTGTCGGTAGATGTCCTTGATTCAAAGCAAAAGAAATAGTAGATATTCTTTTTTGGCTCAATTTTTTTATGTTGACATAAGTGTATTTTGGGTTTCTGAAATGGTTTTTCAAGATCCTTCTGATCTCTTATAGAAGTTTCCTTTTATTATCTGAAGCCTTAGGAATATAGTTTAGACCAATTCAGAAATTTGGATATTAAGATTAGTGTCTCTCTGGGAAATATAAAACATACTAAAAATTGTACATAATTATTTCTTATCTTTTAAATTATAAATTATGAAAATTGAATCTGATGCATTAAAAAGTTCAGAAGGTTTTGGGTTGTGGGTGTCATCCTTTTTATATGACTTTCTCATATTTGTTTTTATTTAATTTAGATGGAAAACGGTTAAGGAACAATCTGAAATTGAATTCAGGAAGAATATAGAGGTGGTAATAATAGGTAAAAGGTAAGTGTCTAGAATGCTAAATAATAAATTGGAATCTATTTTTACTTAATGATTGTTTTTACTTGTTCCTTTCAGAAGAAAGAGATAATGGCATCTTCCTTTTTTTTTTTTTTTTTTTAAATGTCAAGCTATGGGTCATCACAAAATATCTTTTGTTATTAGATTTAAAGGTATTTTTTTCTTTTCTGTAATTAGCTTCCATTGTCATTATCATTACTATTATTGTTGTGGCTTTGTGGAATCTTTGTATGGGCATATTGGACTATTATTTAAGGTTTCATAGCCTCAACTGGAGTAGGACATATCAGTTCACTTACCTATATATGTTGTCTTTGAGGAATATCATTGCCTTTATGGCATGGCTGTCACTTTCTAACCCTTTTTAAGTGCAATTGTTGCAACTTTTTATGCTTGATTTATGTTGGATAAAAATATTTTGCTTTGGTAGTAGAAAAAGTTGAGTGAAAATGTACAAAATGAATGCTCTTATTTAAAAAAAGCCAGTTGAGATTGAGGAGAAAAGTGGGAGGAGAGGTATAATAGGAAAGAATTAATAGGGAGTTGTGGTGTGGAAGAATAATAAAGGCATTTCTCTCTTGCAAGAGAGCTAGACATTTCTTTGAAGTGTTAGAAATCCTTACAATCAAGGGAAATATCCAAAATAGAGAAGTATGAGGTTACATGGAATCATTTTGGATAGTAGGTTTTTACTCTTGGAAGGAAAATGTGTTGAGTGGTACCTAGTAGATCGTTGGATCTCAGTAAGTGTTTGTTTAGAAAATTGGTGAATGGACCTTTCCCTTTCCCCTCAAAAAAAAAAAAAAAAAAGGAAGTAGAAGCTTTTAGGGTTGAAAAGGGACAGATTATTTTATCTTTTTAAAAATTAACCTTCTGAAACTTATATACATACATATGTGTATATGCATGAGTGAGAGAGGACCTCATTGCTAGCTTATGCTAAATGTTGCATCAAATGAGGGAGTTGGAAGAGAAGAATAGAGGATTCTATTGTAGCATGAAGAATTGTAATTACACATGGAGACATACAGATATTGAAGGATATTTAATATTAGAATAGGTTACCAAGAGAAAAATGGTGTTCGTTTCTATATAGTGGTCTTTCAAAATACCTACTTAAAAATTCCTAATGGCTTCATATTTGCTGCTGTATTTAAGTCCAAACTTGTCTGTTTGACTTTCAGTATCAGTAATCTGAGGCTCTACTTTACCTACCCAACCTAATTTTCTTCTGTTCTTTAATAGGTCCCTTCTGATCCATGCAGGCTGGTTTTCTCATGTTACCTATACTTCCCACAACTCGTTCCTACTTCTCTCACTTTGCTAATGAGTTTGCCTCTGAGTAGAGCAATTTTCCTTCTTCCCTCCATTCTTAAGTCTTGTCGTCTTCTATTAATAATAGCCATTAATTACATCACACCATACACCTTTCCTTCTCTGAATTCCTATTGCACTTCCACTCAGTACTCTTAGTTTAGCGTTTGATTATTGAGTGAATCATATGCCTTAAGTCTTTCTCTTGATTTAGATTATATTCTTTTTTTTTTTTTAATGTCATGCACACCAAATAGCTTGGGGGCTGCATGTAGTTTAGTAGGGTTGGTTCTACCTTATTTGTGTACATGCCCTCTTAAATGTTGGGTGATAAAATAGATGGTAAACTTCCTCCTTATGTAATGGTTGTACTCTTCTGTTTGTTTTTAATTTGAGACTTTTTTTTTCCTTTTTAACTTGGAAATCTTTTGATTTTTTTACTCGAGTGTCTCTTTTTGTCTCTTTTTATTGATCTAGATCAGCTGTCATCATCCTTGATGTTTTCTTCTTTGTAGTCTGCAGGTTTTTTTTTTTTAACCAAAGGAAACTGGTTTGAGAAAATTAATTGTGAAATCAGCATTGAAATTTGTTCTCTAACTCCAATCAAGATTTGCAAACTACAAAAAAAGTGTTCTGAAGTTCTCACCTGTAAATATATATCAAGATAATTTCAGATAAGGTAGTAGTTTCTAAAGCAAGAATATATGAAATATGGTGCTTTAAATTATATAATTATTGTAAGTAGGCAAAAAAAGGTTACTTATCTTCCTATTTAGGGGATCTGCTTCTAGTTGTAGATAAAGTGATTTTATGGTACCTTAATTTTTCTATTATTTTGAATGCCAACATTTTTTAAGCCAAAAAGATTTAAAAATATATATCTCACTTCTCAGACTGATTTGGTCTCATATTTCTGTGTTAGCTGCTTCTTTGGATATAAAGGACTGTCAGTGTACCATGTCAGTGATTCATCTTTTTGGTATATTTTGCTCCCTTGAACATCTGGAGTCAATAAGTACTTAATATTTACCACAACTTGTTTTACCTTTCTATGAGATTAGAGGAGCTGACAGAAAATACAAATGTTTATTTTTTTCAATAATTTTCAGTATGATTGAATTTGACTTGTTTACAGGTAAGCCAGAATAAGTTGTGAAATCTTAAAATATACCAATTTATTTAAAATTAATGTATCTTAAAATTAAATAAAGAAATACTTTGTTATGAATTAAAATATATTTTTATGGCTGAAATTGGTGTACAACCCTTTTGTATTATCCATTGCTTCCATTCAAGTTTAAACATTGTTTTTCTTTAGAGAAAGTACAGGTAATAATCCTACAGTGTCCTTATTGTGAAAAAAGTTAATATCCTGATTTATATATATCACAGCCACTAGCATTAAAATAATGCTTTCTTAAACTTTCATATCACAGTCACTGAAATTATTTTTGTTAGTGTTTTATCTGTGACTTGGGCTTATTCTACTGGATCTTGCTTAGAATAGAGTTGGATTGAGATTGGTATGTGTTTGGAGTCCTGATCAACAAGATCATTTGCATTTTAGCCAAAATATATGGAGAATGAATGTAAATCAAATGTAACTCAATTTTAACACTTATTAATTGATCATCTATAATTTATAAGATATTAGGTCCTGGGGATGGGGCAGTGAAAAAAAATTCTTGCCTACATGGAACTTACATTCTTGTGGGTTGGGACACAGAAAATAAATAGGATAAATAAGTAGAATATATAGTATATTACATGTGACAAATGCTTTGAAGAAAAATAAAGCTATGGGGGGGGGCGGTTCAGGAAATACTGGGTTGTTGAGAGTAGGGGGATGGCAAGATTAAAATGTTAAATAGCCTGTGGAGGGAAGGTTTCACTGAGGTGAGGAAGTGACTTTGAGTACAAATCTGAAGAGGTTAGGGAATAAACTGTGTATATGCCAGAGGGAAGACTGTTCCAGATGGAAGGAGGCTTTTCCTTTTCCAGGTTCCCTTTTCAGATGGCTAAGTTTGTTGGAACCTTTACGGTTGGGTAGATATGACTGTAAATTCACTCAGGCTTTTCTGCCTTGACAGAATGTCCAGCAAGGAAGTGAAGACTGCTCTAAAAAGTGCTAGAGATGCAATCAGGAACAAAGAATATAAAGAAGCTTTGAAACATTGTAAGGTAACCAGTATTTTTTTCTTCCTTAATAAAAGTATGTTACCCATTCATAAACATTATTGATTTGTAGTATGTGAATTATTTACTATCCAAACACAACAAAAGTGGTAAGGCCCGTTTTGTAGAACCATTAGAATGGTTGGACTTTTAACACCCAATTAGCAGGATAAACTACTACTGCCAAACTTAATTTTCTCTGTATTGGTAACTTATCAAAGCCAAGTTCTTAAAACCTGAATATCCTATAAATGTATTTGGATAGTTGTATCATGGAATACTGCTGTGTCTTAAAGTTTTCATTGTTTAATGATATGTAAGTGTTCTAATTCTGTTTGGTTTGTGGATGAGAGGATCAAGATTATAAAGCTCATTTTTATGCTGATGGCTATGTTTCTATTCAGAGGGAGAAACTGATCTTAGGGGAGAGACAGAGGGTAGTACTAGGAGTGAAGTCATCAGTAGGTGAGAGACACAATGGGATCCAGAGCTTGAGGGGGCCCTTTAACCCTTTTTCCATCTTAACAGGAGAGAATATAGGTGCCAATCCATACAGTGTTAGGCTTGCAGATTTGGTGGTGGGAAGAGCTTTCTTCTCTAATGGCTTCTGTTTTCTTGGTGAAGTATAAGATGAAACTGGGAGAAGACCTGGTTAGGAGGTTTGAGATAAAAGAAGGTATGAAATAGTTTCTTTCTTTCTTCTTTCCTTTCCTTTCCTCTTTTCTTTGTTTCTTTTTCTTTCTTTCGTTTCTTTCTTTTTTTCCCTGGTGGGAAAACAAACAAGCTAGTAAGGACTGGAAAGATTAGCCAGTGCTAGTGATTGCCCATTTGAAGTTTCAAGCTATTAAAGCGAAATTGGTGAACTCCATTGTAGTTTTCTCTCTTCGTATTTAGCTTCTCAGGTTTGGAGATGGGAATGATAGGGTTCAACTATGGATGAAGAGAAAAATGAGAGGAAAGACATGCAAAGGAGTTGAGGATGTAATGACAAGGGAGTGAGGACAGTGATGAGTCCTGGAGTCTGAGCTGGGTAAGGGGAATGAGAAATGAGAAGTGGGCTGATAGGCAATGGAAAAATGGGTTAAGGTAAAAAAAAAAATTAGTGAGGACGGATCCAAGATGGCCAATTAGGAGCAGTTAAGGATTGCAGCTCCCAATGAAAGCACGGAGGGTGAGTGGACGCTGCATTTCCAGATGGATTTTTATTGCCCACAGAACATGAGATTCCCAGGCAGAGGAGCCCCACGGGTCATCAGCGTGGCTGTTTTGGCTGGTGCAGTGGGTCTCCGCACAAAATTCACAGGTCCAGGCACCGTTTTAACTGGCTACTGGAGCTCCTGGGAGAGACAGTCGCCCATTCAACTGATAAAAAAGGGGACTGAAACAGGGAGCCAGGCCAGGAGATTCCAGGGCAAAAAAGTGCCGCGAATCTCAGTGCGGCTATTTCAGTCAGCACAGTGGGTCGCCGCAGGGGAAATCACACAGATTCTGGTGCCTTTAAAACAGGCGACTGGAACACCTGGGAGTGTTCAGTTTTCAACTGAAAAAAAAAAGGGGTCTGAGGCAGGGAGCCAGGTGATCAGGCTCAGCTGGTCCCACTCCTACAAAAAAACAGCAATCGGAAACACTCTGGATTGAGAGTTTCACAGCAAGCACAGCTGAATCCAGGATGGTCCAGCTCTGTGGGGGAGGGGCATCCACCATTACCAAGGCAGTCCACCACTACAGAGGTAGTCCACCATTGCTGAGGCAGCCCGCCATTGCCAAGGCAGCCTGCCATTACAGAGAGAGTCCGCCATTACAGAGGTGGGCCGCCACTGCCAAGGCAGTTCTAACTATACCCGTATAAACAGGACTGCAGGGAAGTTCACATGGCAGCTGGGCGGAGCCAACAGCAGCTCAGCAAAGCCTCTGCAGGCAGACTGTGACCAGGCTGCTTCCTCACTGGGCAGGGCAGTCCTGAAAAAAGGCAACAACACAACAGAAACTTATAAATAAAGCCCTAACTCCCCAAGACAGAGTACCTGGGGGGAAAAAAAAAAAGGTGTTTATGAGTTCTGCTGCAGCAGACTTAAACATACCTGCCTAGCAGCTCTGAATGAACAATGGAGCTCACAGCTCTGCAGTTGAGTGCCTATAAAGGACAGACTGTCTCCTCAAGCAGCTCCTAGACCCCTGTATATCCAAAGAGTCACCTCATAAAGGAAAGCTGAGACTGACATCTGGCGGATATCCTTCTGGGATAAAGATAGCAGAAGAAGAAACTGGCAGCAACCCTTACTGTTCTGCAGCTGCTGCAGCTGATACCCAGGCAAGCAGGGCCTGGAGTGGACCTCAGCAGTCCTGCAGCAGAGGGACCTGAATGTTAGAAGGAAAACTAAGAAACAGAAAGAAAGAACTTCAACATCAACAAACTGGACTTCAACTCAGAGACCCAATCTGAAAGTAACAACTACAAAGACGACAGGTGGATAAATCCACAAAGATGGGAAGTAACCAGCGCAAAAAGGATGAAAATATCCAAAATCAGAAAGCCTCTCCTCTTACAAGGGATCACAACTCCTCACCAGCAAGGGAACAAGGCTAGATGGAGAATGAATGTGATGAATTGACAGAAACAGGCTTCAGAAGGTGGGTAATAACAAACTTCTGTGAGCTAAAAGAACATGTTCTGACCCAATGCAAAGAAACTAAGAACTTTGAAAAAAGATTTGATGAAATGCTAACGAGAATAAACAGCTTAGAGAGGAATAAAGTGAATTGATGGAGCTGAGAAACACAAGAACTTCGCGAAGCATACACAAGTTTCAACAGCCGAATTGACCAAGCAGAAGAAAGGATATCAGAGGTCAAAGATCAACTCAATGAAATAAAAAGAGAAGGCAAGATTAGAGAAAAAAATGGTAAAAAGGAATGAACAAAGTCTCCAAGAAATATGGGACTATGTGAAAAGACCTAATCTACACTTGATAGTGTACCAGAATGTGACGGAGAGAATGAATCCAAGCTGGAAAACAGTCTTCAGGATATTATCCAGGAAAACTTCCCCAACCTAGCAAGGCAGGCCAATATTCAAGTCCAGAAAATACAGAGAACACCACAAAGATATTCCTGAAGAAGAGCAACCCCAAGGCACATAATCATAAGATTCAACCAGGGTTGAAATGAAAGAGAAAATGCCAAGGGCAGCCAGAGAGAAAGGTTGGATTACCCACAAAGTTAAGCCCATCAGACTCACAGCGGATCTCTCAGCAGAAACCCTACAAGCCAGAAGAGAGTGGGGGCCAATATTCAACATCCTTAAAGAAAAGAACTTTCAACCCAGAATTTCATATCCAGCCAAACTAAGCTTCATAAGTGAAGGAGAAATAAAATCCTTTATGAAGACGCAATTACTCAGAGATTTCATAACCACCAGGCGTGCTTTACAAGAGCTCCTGAAAGAAGCACTAAACATAGAAAGGAACAACCAGTACCAGCCACTCCAAAAACGTACCAAATGATAAAGAGCATTGACACAATAAAGAAACTGCATCACCTAATGGACAAAACATCCAGCTAGCATAAAAATGGCAGGATCAAATTCACACATAACAATATTAACCCTAAATGTAAATGGGCTAAACGCCCCAATCAAAAGACACAGTCTGGTAAATTGGATAAAAAGCCAAAACCCATCGGTGTATCCAGGAAACCCATCGTACATGCAAGGATACACAAAGGCTCAAAATAAAGAGATGGAGGAAGATTTACCAAGCAAATGGAGAGCAAAAAAAAACAAAACAGAAGTTTCAATTCTCGTCTCTGATAAAATAGACTTTAAAGCAACAAAGATCAAAAGAGACAAAGAAGGACATTACATAATGGTAAAAGGATCAATACAACGAGAAGAGCTAATGATCCTAAATATATACACACCCAATGCAGGAGCACCCAGATACATAAAGCAAGTTCTTAATGACTTACAAAGAGACTTAGACTCCCACACAATAATAGTGGGAGACTTTAACACCCCATTGTCAGTATTAGACAGATCAACGAGACAGAAAATTAACAAGGATACCCAGCACTTTAACTCAGACCTGGAATAAGCAAACCTAATAGACATTTACGTAACTCTCCACCTCAAACCCATAGAATATACATTCTTCTAAGCACCACATCACACCTACTCTAAAATTGGCCACATAATTGGAAGTAAATCTCTCCTCAGCAAATGCAAAAGAACGGAAATCATAACAAACAGTCTCTCAGACCACAGTGCAATCAAGTTAGAACTCAGAATTCAGAAACTAACTGAGAACCACACAGTTTCATGGAAACTGAACAAGTTGCTCTTGAATGTTGACTGGATAAACAATGAAATGAAGGCAGAAGTAAAGATGCTCTTTCAAACCAACAAGAATGAAAACACAGCATACCAGAATATCTGGGACACATTTAAAGCAAGTGTCCAGAGGAAAATATATACCAGTAAACACCCACATGAGAAGCAAGGAAAGATCTAAATTCGACACCCTATCATCAAAATTGAAAGAGCTATGGGAGCAAGATCAAAAAAACTCAAAACCTCGCAGAAGGCAAGAAATAACTAAGATCAGAGCAGAACTGAAGGAGATAGACACAAAAAAACCCTTCAAAAAGTCAGTAAATCCAGGAGCTGGTTTTTGGAAAAGATCAACAAAATGTACCACTAGCCAGATTAATAAAAAAGAGAAGAATCAAATAGATGCAATAAAAAACGATAAAGGGGATATCACCACAGATTGCACAGAAATACAAACCATCATCACAGATTATTAAAAACAACTCTATGCACATAAACTAGTAAACCTGGAAGAAATTGATAAATTCCTGGACACTTGCATCCTCCGAAGCCTAAACCATGAAGACGTTGAAATCCTGAATAGACCAATAACAAGGGCAGAATTTGAGGCAGCAATTCAGAGCCTACCACCCAAAAAAAGCCCGGGTCTGGTTGGGTTCACAGCCAAATTCTACCAGACATACAAAGAGGAGCTGGTACCATTCCTTCTGAAACTATTCCAAACAATCCAAAAAGAGGGAATTCTTCCCCAATCATTTTATGAGACCAATATCATACTGATACCAAAACCCGACAGAGATTCAGCAAGAAAAGAAAACTTCAGGCCAGCATCCATGATGAACATAGATGCAAAAATCTTCAATAAAGTACTGGCAACCCGATTGCAACAGCACATCAAAAAGCTTATCCACCATGATAAAGTAGGCTTCATCCCGGGGATGCAAGGCTGGTTCAACATACGGAAGTCTATGAACGTAATTCACCACATAAACAGAACCAAAGACGAAAACCACATGATTATCTCAATTGATGCAGAGAAGGCCTTTGACAAATTTCATCAGCCCTTTATGCTAAAGACCTTCAATAAACTAGGTATTGGTGGAACGTATCTCAAAATAACAAAAGCTATTTATGACAAACCCACAGCCAATATCATACGGAATGGGCGAGAACTGGAAGCATTCCCTTTGAAATCTGGCACTAGACAAGGATGCCCTCTCTCACCACTCCTATTTAATATAGTATTGGAAGTTGTAGCCAGAGCAATCAGGCAAGAAAAAGAAATAATGGGTATTCAAATAGGAAGTCAAATTGTCTCTGTTTGCAGATGACGTGATTGTATATTTAAAAGACCTCATCATCTCAGCCCAAAATCTCCTGAAACTGATAAGCGACTTTAGCAAAGTCTCAGGATACAAAATCAACTTGCAAACATCACAGGCATTTCTACACACCAATAACAGACTTAAAGAGAGCCAAATCAAGAACGAACTGCCATTCACAATTGCTACAAAGAGAATAAAATACCTAGGCATACAGCTAACAAGGAACGTAAAGGACCTCTTCAGGGAGACCTACAAACCACTGCTCAACGAAATAAGAGAGGACACAAACAGATGGAGAAACATTCCGTGCTCGTGGTTAGGAAGAATCAATATCGTGAAAATGGCCATACTGCCCAAAGTAATTTACAGATTCAGTGTTATCCCTATCAAGCTACCAATGACCTTCTTCACAGAACTGGAGAAAACTACCTTAAACTTCATATGGAACCAAAAGAGAGCCCACATAGCCAAGTCAATTCTAAGCAAAAAGAACAAAGCTGGAGGCATCACATTACCGGACTTCAAACTATACTACAAGTCTACAGTAATCAAAACAGCATGATACTGGTACCAAAACAGAGATATAGACAAATGGAAAAGAACAGAGGCCTCAGAGGCAACACCACACATCTACAATCATCTGATCTTTGACAAACCTGACAAAAACAAGCAATGGAGAAAGGATTCCCTGTTTAATAAATGATATTGGGAAAACTGGCTAGCCATGTGCAGAAAGCAGAAACTGGACTCCTTCCTGACACCTTACAGTAATGTTAACTCTAGATGGATTAAAGACTTAAATGTAAGACCTAACACCATAAAAACCCTAGAAGAAAATCTAAGCAAAACCATTCAGGATATAGGCGTAGGCAAGGACTTCATGACCAAAACACCAAAAGCATTGGCAACAAAAGCCAAAATAGACAAATGGGACCTAATCAAATGCCACAGCTTCTGCACAGCAAAAGAAACTGTCATTAGAGTGAATTGGCAACCAACAGAATGGGAAAAAATTTTTTGCAATCTACCCATCTGGCAAAGGGCTAATATCCAGAATCTACAAAGAACTAAAACAGATTTACAAAAAAAAAAACCAAGCAAGCCCATTCAAAAGTGGGCAAAGGATAAGAACAAACACTTTACAAAAGAAGACATACATGAGGCCAACAAACATATGAAAAAATGCTCATTATCACTGGTCATCAGAGAAATGCAAATGAAAACTACATTGAGATACCATCTCACGCCAGTTAGAATGGCGATCATTAAAAAATCT
Organism: Sapajus apella; assembly: GCF_009761245.1. Classification (NCBI taxonomy): domain Eukaryota; kingdom Metazoa; phylum Chordata; class Mammalia; order Primates; family Cebidae; genus Sapajus; species Sapajus apella. The sequence continues at coordinate 44,745,968 of NW_022436941.1, forward strand.
GGAAACAACATGTTGGAGAGGATGTGGAGAAATAGGAACACTTTTACACTGTTGGTGTGAGTGTAAATTAGTTCAACCATTGTGGAAGACAGTGTGGTGATTCCTCAAGGACCTAGAAATAGAAATTCCATTTGACCCAGCAATCCCATTACTGGGTATGTATCTAAAGGATTATAAATCGTTCTACTATAAGGACACATGCACACGAATGTTCATTGCACTGTTTACAATAGCAAAGACGTGAAGCGAACCCAAATGCCTATCGATGATAGACTGGACAGGGAAAATGTGGCACATATACACCATGGAATACTATGCAGCCATAAAAAACGATGAGTTCGTGTCCTTTGTAGGGACATGGATGAACCTGGAAACCATCATTCTCAGCAAACTGACACAAGAACAGAAAATCAAACACCACATATTCTCACTTATAGGTGGGTGTTGAATAATGAGAACACATGGACACAGGGAGTGGAGCATCACACACTGGGGTCTGTCAGGGGGAAATAGGGGAGGGACAGCGGGGGGTGGGGAGTTGGGGAGAGATAGCATGGAGAGAAATGCCAGATATAGGTGATGGGGAGGAAGGCAGCAGATCACACTGCCATGTGTGTACCTATGCAACAATCTTGCATATTCTTCACATGTGCCCCAAACCTAAAATGCAATTAAAAAAAAAAGACAAAAAAAAAATCAGAGAAATCAAAAGTTAAATATTTGTTACCATGGGACTACAGTAATTGAACTGGGATGGTAGGAGAGGAACAGAATGGTACTATGCTGGAAATTCAGATTTTGGATGGGTGAGTAGTATGGAGAACAAATAACTGAGAGGCCACAGTGTTCAGTGGGACATCAATGTGAATGTTAGAATGAATACAGACGTTGAGGTGGAAAAGAAAGATACTGAATTTTCACTGGTTAGGAAGTTGGTAGATTGTAGCAACAAGAAGGCTCTTTTTAGTAGTGTAGTTGTATAGATTGAGGCTTCAAAGGTAATAGGGTTGTTGAAGGAGGAAGGAGCAGAAGAGGACTGTAGGTGCCAGTGTGAGCAAAGAGAAGCTGTTTCTTACCTCCTAGGTCTATGGCATGTGAAATGTAAAAGAAGCCAACTGCAACCTGTAGGGTCTCTAGAGGAATTAGCCACATTTTCATTGAGATAGAACTTGTTGTGGTTAAAAGAAAGGTTGAAAATATGGAGGGAACTTGGCTGATCCAGATTGGGAGTTCCAGAGGGCACAGAAGAATTTAAGAGAGTGGTAGGGAGGGAATTGGGCAAGACTGGGGCATATACATGGCAATATGAGGATGAGAGTCTAAGAAGTAAACAGGTAAAGGATACCCTTGTGAGATTTACGTTTCTGGTGGTGACTGATGGAGCCCAGCAGAGATGCAGGCCATGATAGTACTAATCCTGATACCAAAGAAGGTGGGCAGTGTGTTCCAAATGGGGACAGGTTGTGGATGGAGTACAAGAAGGGAGGAGGGGCTGTTTCCTTCAGCACTAGGTTTATCTAATTGATGCACGTGAGTCTGTTTCAGTTATTATATATAGCACCACTGTAGCTCTCTTTTTTCTGTAGACTTTCTGCAAAATTCAGTTATAAGTTCCACCAAATAGTTCAAAATTTATACTAGCTAGACCCAATTAGTAAATGCAAATGGATAACTAATCAGTTATAAATGCCTGATTACTAATTAGTAACCCAGAATCTTGGTTGAGACTAAATGAATTTTTAAGTAAAAGAATGTTAGCCTTTGCTGTGGTTTTGTCTGATTGTCACCTTGTCTGCCTGTGATGGCACTTTATTACATGATATGAGTATCCCTTCAGGGAAGACTGCTCCAGTTTGTACAGTTAGGTACTTTTTTCTCTATGTTTTTTCAGAGTCTCATACTTGCTTTCGTCACATTGTTGGTAATTATTTTCTTAAACATCCATTTCAGATTCTGAAAACCTGGTCATCAGGCAGGTAGTTGGTACTTAGTAATTGCTGGTTGAATATGGCATTTTGTTCAGCAGTTAAGTGCCAGCCATTGTACCTGGTGTTGGGAACATAAGCACTAATAAGGCCCCAGTGTTTAGAGCTTAACTGTGGTAGTTACATCATTGTTGTGTTTTGTTAGGAGGCAACATTATTATGTTGAAGTCAAAATAAATAAACAGATATCTAAATTTAATGTTTTATTTTGGGAAGCAAGTATTGCGATTTGAGGCATACACACTAAGTGGTATATATATATATATATATACCACTTTATATATCTATATCATACATACAAAAGCTAAGTGGTCTTTTGTATATCTGAAGAACAAAGAGAAGGTTGGCCATTTTATTGGAATGAAAAATGTTATGTATTATTTGGAAAGAAAGCTCATTAGTACTAGAAATAGTAGGTAAAACTAGCTTAGAGTCATGCCAGCTACTGGGGAAAACTGGTCTTAGGGTTACAGCAGCCCCTCTCAGTAGCTGGGCTTTTGGAAAATTTAATTCTTGGAGCAGGTGTTCTGAGCCCTGAGTGCCTTTCCCCCTGGTGCTCCCTTTACTCTGACTTAGGTAACAAGAATGACCCAATTTGTGTAATCAGTGTGTTCACAGATAGAATGGAGCTTGTACTGCATATTAGGGACAGATTATTAGAAGTGTTATGTGGATGCACTTAAGTCTAATAATCTGACTGGCTCAACTCATGAAAATGTTCTTATTTTCTGTAGAATAAATAAAACCTTAAGAGGCTAATTTCATTTTTGTTATTGATTTTGTTTTTCTTCCCCTAAAACATATTTGCTAACGGCTTCAAGCTATTTTATTTTACCTTAGCAAGTAGTTGTTATTTCTGAAAACAATATCTCTACATATAATTTTTATACCAGTTGGCAGATGTTGTTTATAAACATTCATTGCTACTACTTATTTTGAACATATTTGGTATAGTCACATTGGGGTGTCTACTTTCTTAGCCTGTAATCTCAAGAAAAATCCATGTGTCTAATATGGGGAAACTATCATGGTAAAGGAAAATGTGAGAATTGGATTAAGTGAAATGAGATGGAGAACAGTTTTGTGAATTTGATCAGTAGCAGTATGGAGACAGGCAGGATGATTGAGTAGTTACTATTCTTTATATATCTAGCATTCTCAAAGAGCATAGGGAGACATTTGGTGGAGGTATCAGTATCATTTGGGCAGCTTTAAAAACAAAAACAAAAAAAAAAAACCTTCATATTTCAAAGCCATTATGGTCACTTATACAGTCCAACTTTTTCTTTCCCTGAGGAAACTGAAAGCAGATAGGTTAAATGATACTCTGAAGGTTGCCCGGTTAGTGGTAGGTACAGATTTCCTGACTCGTAAGTAGACTTTCTGTTATTGTTAGTTCATTTGCTTCCAAAATTTAATGACCTCCTCTTTTAATTTTTTTTTAAATCAGACAGTGTTAAAACAGGAGAAAAATAACTATAATGCCTGGGTTTTTATTGGTGTTGCTGCAGCTGAACTAGAACAACCTGATCAGGCCCAGGGTGCCTATAAAAAAGCTGCTGAATTAGAGCCAGACCAATTACTAGCTTGGCAGGTAAGTAGAAAAAAATTTTTTTCGGTATTATTGGAATGGATTTTTTTTTTTTTTGCATTTTTCAAAATACCGATAACAACATTAAGCTAAGCATTTAGACCTACATTTGCCCCATGTAAGAAAAAATTTAAATTTATTAGTTTTCTAAACCAAAATCTTAGTTTAGAAAAAAAGTGGTGCAAAGGATGTTTGTTAACACTATTTAACATCCTGCCTAATGGATGATTTCTAAATGTGAGCACTCAAATATCAATCTCTACCTTAGTTACATACGCATGCAAAAGACTTATCCACAATGTTATTCTTTATGCTTACTGAGGAAAGATGTTTTTTAATGTTTCCTAAAAATAAAATAATATAAAAATGTTAATGTTTCTATTTTTGAGTGAAGGTTAAATTCTTTTTTTTTTTTTTTTTTCGCTTAGTGGTCTTAATGTTTTTGCTTAGATTCTCCAATTTTTTCATATTTAATAACTTTGTTTGGTATCTCAATCACACCTTTGAGACTGATTAATAGGATGTAGTAGGCTCTGGAGAGTGTGAACCTGTTTGTCTCAGGCTCATGTGAATAAGAACTTGAGGATATCTGGTAACACATTTAGAGAAATAGCTGCTTTTATAGTATACTGAGTGGTTTAGGATACCTACTCCTTCTTTGAAGCAAAAATGACAATTTTCACAGACTACTTAATTTTTTTTTTATCATATCATAAAGGTAATGTCACATAAATTTTAAAATTAAATTTTCACAACAACCCCTCCACCAATGATAACTGTAGAATGGTTATGCTAGTTAGCTTGACTGTGTTGGTTATTTCACAATGTATACATATATCAAAACATCAAGTTACATTTTTTAAAAATATACAATTTTATATGTCAATGATATATTAATAAAATAGTTTAAAATATATGCTGAAATTAAAAAAAGAAAGTGTCACATAGTACTTTTAGATGGTAAGATTGTAAAATAGCCATTAAAAGTGTTTATTATTGTGAAACACTTAAAATGAATTTTCAAAAGAAAAGGGAATGGTATAACGAACCCCTTTATTCCTGTCATGCAGACTCAACAATATTCAATTTACCTGTGTCCTCCAACCTCCAGTTTTTATATTTAGGGGCAAATCCCAGACATATTATTTCATTTGTAAATTATAATATCTTTTTTCATAAATAATCTTTATAGTTTATCATATTATTTAGCAAAATAAATGAATGTGAGAACAGCAAATGCTTTAGGAAAAAGAATAATCACGACTACTTCTTCTTTTAGGGGTTGGCAAACTTGTATGAGAAATGTAATCACATAAATGCTAAGGATGACTTACTTGGTGTTTACCAAAAGCTCCTGGATCTTTATGAAAGGTAAAAAATGTATGAGGAAAGTCCAGTTTCTTTCAAAGCTGAAATTTTAATAAACTGATTAAAATTCATATAGAAGTATTCATACATTTGTTACAGAATTATTTGTGATTGAAATAGAATCAAAACATTATTAGTAAAAAGACTAATTTTAGAACTCCAGTATTATTTTCAGACAATTTAATGAAAGACAATATTTCTTAAACCTGTTTTTTATGAGGAGATCATTTTAGAAAATTTTACTGTAGTATGAAAGAAGATATGTTCTAATCTAAAATAGTACCTGAAATTGTTAATGGAATACTTAAATTTTAGTGTTTTAAGTCCTTGGTTATTTTTATTAATCAGATTCAAAATCCTTTTGTGTGTGTGTGTTTTGTTTTCTTCTAAGTGTTGACAAACAGAAGTGGTGTGATGTCTGCAAGAAACTAGTGGATCTATATTACCAAGAAAAGAAACACCTAGAGGTTGGTGAATGATTTTTTCTCTTCTTTTAATAATAGATGGGATTCTATGCTTTTGCTATTTTTATGTATTAACAGATTAAAAATATTTTTATTTGCAGATCATACATTTTGACATTTTTATATTTTGGACAAAATAATCATTGAAAATCTCCTTCTTTAATAGGTGGCACGAACATGGCACAAGTTGATAAAGACGCGGCAGGAAGAAGGCGCAGACAACCAAGAACTTCATCAACTATGGAGAAAGCTGACGCAGTTCCTGGCTGAAAGTACAGAGGACCAGAATAATGAAACCCAGCAATTGGTATTGACTCATTTATTCCTCAAGTTTGTTTTTGAAAGTTGATCATCTAATTGAATTTAGAAAATGGAAACATAATTGATTATTGTCATTTTAATTTCTACTTCCCTAATAATGTTGAGTGTCTTTTCATGTGTTTATTTGCATCTGTATATTTTCTTTGGTGAAGTGTCTGTTCGTATCTTGGCTCATTTTTTATTGGGTTTGTTTCTTTTTATTGAGTTAAAAATTTTTTTTTTAGGTTTTTTGGGAACAAGTAGTATTTGATTACATGAGTAAGTTCTTTAGTAGTGATTTGTGAGATTTTGGTGCACCCATCACCTGAGCAGTGTACACTGAACCCAGTTTACAGTCTTTTATCCCTCACCCTCGTCCCACCTTTTTCCTTGGGTCCCCAAAGTCCATTGTATTATTATTATGCCTTTGTGTTCTAGCTTAGAGTGAGAACATACAATGTTCTTGTTGTATGTTGGCTTATGAGTGAGAACATACGATGTTTGGTTTTTCGTTTCTCAGTTACTTCACTTAGAATGATAGTCTCCAGTTTTATCCAGGTTGCTGTGAATGCCATTAATTCATTCCTTTTTATGGCTGATTACTGTTCCATTTTGTGTGTGTGTGTGTGTGTGTGTGTTTATCACAATTTCTTTATCCACTCATTGATTGATGGGCATTTGTCCTGATTCTGTATTTTCACAGTTGTGATTGTGCTGCTATACACATGCATGTGCAAGTATCTTTTTTGTATAATGACTTCTTTTCCTATGGGTAGATACCCAGTAGAGGGATTGCTGGATCAAATGGTGTTCTACTTTTAGTTCTTTTTTTTTTTGAGGCAGAGTCTCACTGTGTTGCCCAGGCTGGCATGCAGTGGCACGATCTCGGCTCACTGCAACCTCTGCCTCCTAGGTTTAAGCAGTTCTCCTGCCTCAGCCTCACAAGTAGCTAGGATTACAGACATGTGCCACAATGCCTGGCTAATTGTCGTATTTTTAGTAGAGACAGAGTTTCACCATGTTAGCTATGCTGGTCTTGAAGTCCTGACCTCAAGTGATCTGTCCACTTCAGCCTCCCAAAGTGCTGGGATTACAGGCATAAGCTACCACGCCCTGCCTGCTTTTAGTTCTTTAAGGAGTCTCCACACTGTTTTCAATAGTTGTACTAGTTTATACTCCCACCAGCAGTGTAGAAGTGTTTCCTTTTTGTCATATCTGCACCAACATCTATTGTTTTTTAATTTTTTGATTATGGCCATTCTTAGAGGAGTTAGGTGTATCACACTGTGGTTTTGGTTTGCATTCTCCTAATCATTAGTGATGTTGAGCATTTTTTCATGTTTGTCAACCATTTGTATATCTTCTTTTGAGAATTGCCTATTCATGTCCTTAGCCCACTTTTTAATGGGATTGTTGGGTTTTTTTCTTGCTAATTTTTTGAGTTCCTTGTAGATTCTGGATAGTAGTTCACGAATTACATTGGAAATAGGACATTCAATGATAATTCAATGGATGCTCAAAAAAGGAAAGACCATATGTTAGACTAGGTATTTTGTAAATGTACAATTTTAAATTCATAGAGGCTCTTTTAGATAAAGTCAGAATTATTGGCCTATAGTCTCATATGGAGTCTGGATAGTGTGGAATTTGTACTCAGTGTATCAGAATTTCATTCTCTTGTGTTGGTAAGAATCCTTGATAAATCAGTAACTTAATCACTATAAAAAAGGAAACAACTGCTATGGTGTCTAAAAAGTTGTACCTTTAAAGGTGTGTTCCTTTATACTTCTGAACTAAGAGTACTGAATTACTTTGACGTTTAACAATTCCACTGTTTAGAGTATTTATATTTAGTATTTAGAGTATTTACACCTAGAAAAAAAGTCTTATATTGTGCAGATTTTAAAGTAATTGAAAAGATTTTTTTGAAAGACTAAAAAAATAAATTGGTTTTGAAGCACTTTGGAAAATATATCCTTTTTTTTTATTTGTAAGTTTAAAGGTCAGTTTAATTTCTTATTATAGTAAATAGCTACTCAATGTACACTTGTTAAATTGAGTAGAATTTTTAAATAAATAAATGTAGGCTCTATATAGGATAGGAAGTTCATTTCTTTGTATATGTGTTTGTTCACTCATTAATTTGTTCCTTTATTCAGAAAGTATTTATTGACTACCTGTTGTGTGTCAGGCAGTGTTCTAAGTGCTGCAGATAAAAATGTGAGAATAAGATTCCTGCTTTTTGTGTGATAATGTGATTTATGTGTGCATAGATTTGGTCATGGAAAAAATTGAGCAGTCACAAATACAGGCTCTGTGTAGGATAGGAAGTTCATTTCTTTGTAAATCTGTTCATTTGTTTATTCATTGTTTATTCAGCAAATATTTCTTGACTACCTACTATGTGTCAGGCAGGGTCCTAAGAGCTGGGGATAAAAATGTGAGAATAAGATTTGTGTGTGTGTGTGTGTGTGTTTGTGTGTGTGTGTGTGTGTGTGATAACATGATTTATCTGTGCACAGACTTAGTTGTGGAAAAAAAGAACAGTGACAAAATTAGGTAATTTACTGGTTTCTCTTAAATTATGTAATACCATAAAATAACTTCATTATTTTCCTTAAAATAGGGTTGGTTACCAGAATACCAAACACATTCCAAAATAAGTAAAATGACTTTTTGAATTGTCTTTCCTACCCTCTTCCATGAGAGAGAATTAATTATACTTATGATTTTAAGAATTGATTTCTAGCTGTTAATAATAGATAAAGGATAGAGGATTTATTGTTACCTTGAATACTGAGTATTTAGAAAAAAATGTATCACAGATTTTTCAATTGGAATAATTTTATTACTGTTTTTAAAAATCTGTGGTAGACCATTTTGAGCTATGTTTCCTTATTTGTAAGATTATTATCAGGGCAGTAACATTTTACTTATTTATGTAGACTTTATACCATACTTTCCAAGCAAAATTTGAGATACGGATTTTTGGTATTAAGTCATAGTATTCATTTTAAAAATGCAGAACATGTAGCCAAATGTGTGGTATAAAGGGCTTTATACCATTTGCCTTGGATTCTAGTATTGCTGTTCTTATTCAAGACATATTTAGAAGGCCTCTTGGCCTTCAAAGTCAGATAATACTGCATAAGAAAAGTGTTGGAATGTTCTTCAGAGTCAGTACTGCAAAAAAGAAGTGATGGAATGTTCTTCAAAGTCAGTTAAAACTGCATAAGAGAAGTGATTTCATTACAGTTCAGTCATATCTCTGCTTTTCTTTTACCAAAAGTATCACCTGATTTTATAAATATTTTTTTAAAGGTTGAAGATTTGCTGTCATTGAAGATATTTCAAAGAATGTGCTAGTGATTTCAGAAGAGATGTTTTAAAAATGATATGTGAGCAGTAGTAGCTATACTAGCATATAGAACTATTCTCTGGTGGAATGCTTTGTAGAAGACAGCAAGTACTTGCAAGTGTGTTTTGTTAAGTTAATGGTATTAATGTATAGTTGTTACTTACCAGTTCAGTACAGTTTGCTGTCCAGTTGGAGTTACAATGCATTCCAAAACTTACATATACATTTTTTCCTCATTGAAGTTGTCAGGGTCAGACTGGAGAATACATTTGCAGCTAATTGAAGGTGTAGTTCGTGTAAGAGGGTCTTATACATTTAATCATTTGTCATTTAAGTATGATATCGATGATAGCTTTTTTATTTGTTTCAGCTTTTAACTGCTTTTGAGAATGCACTGGGATTATCAGATAAGATTCCTAGTGAAGATCACCAAATACTTTATAGGCATTTCATTCAGAGTTTATCCAAAGTAAGTTGATTTTTAAATCTGTAATGTGACATGTATGTATTTCTAATTAAGAAAGTGTTCACAAATATGTTTTACGACTATTATAGTGTATTTTTCTTCTATATTTTCAAGTTTCCTCATGAGACTGCTAGATTGAAGAAGGCCTGTGAAGGAATGATAAGCATCTATCCTACTGTACAGTATCCATTAGAAGTGCTTTGTTTGCATTTAATTGAATCAGGTAATTTCTTCCTTATTATAGGGTGTGTCTTAGAGGTATATGATTGTATGAGTGATATTATTAATCAAAAAATGTTTTAGTGCCTACCATGTTTAGGGTGTTCTTTCTGTGTTTCTGGACATAAAACGAAGTACAGCATGTAGTCTTTGTGTACATGAAAAGACTAATAAATATAGGAAAGTACAGTAATACAGAAGAATTATGAGTTTCCAGATTTATTATTGATCAGTGAAATCTTTTTGATGCTGGGAATTGGAAGGGGTCTTGAATTTTTTAGATACTAGATAAGCAGGAGTGGGGAAACATACTCCAGCTGGCATGAGCAGAGATGTGGAGCTATGTGCATTTTTTAGGAATGGTAAAATTGGTTTGCTTGCTATAGTGGAAGAAAGAACTAAAATAAATAATATTTTGGCTAAATAGGTCAGTCTATATTACACAGAGCTATGAATATCACAGAAAGGATTTTTGGAAAGTTTAGCTGCCTCAGTGTTGATGTTATGTCATAAGGACAGTGTTATGAATACTGTAATATTATAAAGTAATTAAATTCCTGAATTATCTAGTTTTTCAATGAAATAGAGCATCTTCAAGTGGGAGAATTTATCTCTGTGTATACTTCATGCTCTTGCATCTTCATGTACTTTCTCTGGGGAGAAGAGGGACGTGATGACAACTAGCTTGCGGGAGTTGGCAAATCTGTAGCTGTGGATATGTTCTATATAGGGCTGGTACTCTACCAGTTTATAAGAGGTTGGCTATATTGGCTTTTCCCACCAGCCTCCTTCCTTTTTTGTCAGTGTCTGTGTTTGTCAGATATTTTTTTTTAATAATCCTAATTTTATGCCTTGAGGTGAACAAATTCACAGATGTTAGTCACTGAAATAAAAATGAAATAAAAATATTAGTACATACAACAGTGTGGTAGTGATTGTCAGTTATTGCAGACTTTACTAATCCATTTAATTTTTTTCACTTTGTTGGTAAATAAGTATATACATGAGACTGCTTTTTGTGTGAATGACCTTCACATGTGTCATAGTAAAAAAAAAAAAGAGTTGGAAACTACTGCTAGAGATAACTGTGAAGGAAAACTCCTTGGGAGAAAATGACCATTGCACCTATCTCAGTTCTCCTCACTTTAACTCTCCTTTTAAGTTCTCTTTTACTTTTTTTTTTTTTCCCCTGGTGTTACCTTCAGCTCCGTTACATTCAGCTCTGGATTTTTTGGTGACAAGCAGATGCCCTTTGCCTTACTTCAACTACGTCAAAGATAGACTTAGAAGAGTACCTTTTACTACTATAAGAAGAAAGAGAAAGTAAAAAGTATAGTGAGTGGAGTATAAAGTCTTTTTTTTTTTTTGAAAAAACAGAGAAAGAAAAAGAAAAGAAAGAAAGAGAGAAAGAAAGAAATAAAAGAATGAAAGAGAGAAAGAAAGAGGAAGAGAAAGAGGGAGAGAGAACGGGAGTCTTGCTTTATTGCCCAGGCTAGAATGCAGTCTAAAAATGGGTATTGAAAACCTCTTTTATGCCAATAATTGTGCTTAACAATGGAGACAGGAAGGAATAGGGGAGGAAAATAACAAACAAGAAGCCAACCAATATTTCATTTAAACCTGTGAAATGCTATACAATTACTGAGGAGTGATTTACTTCCAATTATGTAGTCACTTTTAGAGTAGGTGTGATGTGGTACGGATAAGAATGTATGTTTTGTGGATTTGGGGTCAAGAGTTCTACAAATGTTTATTAAGTTTACTTGTTCCGAGTCCGAGTTCAAGTCCTGGATATCCTTGTTAATTTTCTGTCTCGTGTGAGTGGAGTATAAAGTTTTAAACTAACGTGGTGTGTAGGACAGACTGTATAGGTGGACTAGTTCGAGTAGACATAGTGATACTAGGATTGAATGAACTAAGAGTATGACAGTGATAATAGAAAGGAACAGATGAGTGAAAAAAATGAAAGTTATTTCTTAGAGGTAAAGGGAGAGAAAAATCAATTTTAACTTTCACCTCTCCTGAAAAGTTGGCCTAATATGGCATGATGATTTGTATGAAATGTAGGTTACTGAGAGGAGATGTTAATGGGACAGTCAATGGGAAATGCCCATCAGTGGTTTGCAGATGAGAGATCAATACTAAGGCTAGACATATGGTTTGAAAATCATTTGCCTGTAGGTGAAAAGGAAGTGTAATGGTTGCCATGAGAGGAGGACTAAAAGGAAAAATGCTGAGAACTGTGCTGTGGGCAATGCTGGCTGGCCTGGAGGGAAAGAGATGAAAAAGAGGAAGGGAGGAAAGAGAAGGGGTGAGGTCAGAGAAGAAGGTGGGCTCTGAGGAGAAGCAGCACAGAAGACAGGGAAAGAGCATTTCAGAACAGATTATTATGGTCTGTCTTGACAAATTGAACCAACTGAGTTTATGATTATGATAAGGCTATTTTTTTTAAATGAAAGTGATTGAATTAGAGCTTAGATTACAGTGATGGGGCAAGAATAGAAAAAAGTGATGAGCAGTTACACAAAGGAAAGTGAACTCGGCTAACTGCATTAGGGAGTAGTAGGATGAGAAAATGAAGCCTGCAGAGGGGCTAGTAAGTTTTTAGAGGGGAGGGAGAAGAACTGCAATAGCTTCCTGGCAGGAGTGTTTTAAGAAGAAAGAATTAGTAGGTTAGTTAGTTAACATTATGAGTGTTGCATTGAGGCCAAGGAGGATGAGGTACACCAAGCACAAGGAGCTTACTTATGGAGCCTTGTGATTTTCTTTTTCTCTGACAGGAAGCTTAGTTCCAAAATCACCCAGTTTCTTCCAATTTTAATATAAGACTCAGTGTGTCCCAAAGATAAGTAGGCTGATTTTCTTTATCATATGGCCCCGGTGTCAATTCTTTTCCCCTATTCTGCTGTTACTGTTGCTATTGAAAAATTATTGGCTGGTATTCACTCTTTTCTCTCTGTTTCTTGGTCGGCTATTTATGGTTTGCACCATTCTCTCAGTCTTGGCTTACTCACATGCCAAGTGACACTGAATATTTTGAAATTTCTTTCTGAGCGCTGACAGAATGCTTTCTCAATAAGCATAAACGTACTTATAATGTAGACTTGTTATTATATTCCAAAAAGCCTACAAAATGATAGAAAAAATAGGATCAACAAATAGTCTACAGAGTTTTGCACATAAATTCAGTAGTTGACAAAGTACTCTCATAAAGACATAGTGAAGGAATTATACTGATGATTCGAAAGTGTCTTGGTTTAAATGAAAAAGATTATTTTTGAATAAGGTTCTAGATTAGTATTGTGCAGAATGGAAAGGAAAGAAGGTCTATATTGCGGCAAAAAAGGACTGTAAATATGTAGTAAAACCAGGGAAGTGTTCTTTCCCTTCTGAATTGTTGGTTGCAGGAATTTGTGGAATTGAGCAATTTAGGTTTAGGTACATTTCAAGGTAAAGTAGTATTCTTTGGGTGGAAGTTCAATAGTTAATGCAGGACAGTAGGAAGCTATGCCTAATTATTTGTTTATTTCTTTTTATTGATCCTCTAAATCAAACTTTCAGTATATGAAGAACTTCTGAGAATCTGTAAGGTCTTTGAAGTCTGAGCCACTCTCCTACAAAGTACTTCAATGACTGAACAATTTGCTACTTCACAGCAGTTAATCACTGGGTTGTCTTCCACAGAAGACAAATATATTTCATTCTCCTTTGCCTGCTTTGCCTGTTGAGAATTGAATATTCATTTTCAAAATGACTCAGTTTTTAAACCTTCATATAGCAAATAGTGAATGGCTTTCACAGTTGTCATCTGTTGAAATGTGTTTTAATGCTAAATGACCTTTTTTATTTATCTTATTTTGCTTTGTTTCTGCAATGGGGGAGGATAAGAAAGCTTGGTTTTTCAAATTCAAGCAGAAAAGAGCTGCTTTCAGATTTTGTGCTTTAAAACTATTAGAAAATCCAGGTGAAAATAAGGATATGAATGCCATCAAATTGTACATTTTTTTTTCTTCCTCTCTCAAGCTAGGTTTATTTAAAAGAAAAATTAGATAGTATTGATCAGTTTCTTTGGGATGTCAGAAATAAATTTTTTTTTATTAAATTGACAGTGTTTTTGTAGTAAACTTTAAGAAACAGAATTGCATAGTTATTGCTTAGCATCCAACATGGACCTTTTCAGAATACCCTCTACCCTTGGAATTTTAGCCTTTGTCAGCCCCAAATTTGGCTTGCTTTTTTGAGAAATAAAAATAATACTGTCTGACTGTTTTAAAGTTGTTAAATCTGGAATCTTAGAATCCTTTAAATGTTAAAAAGAGCAGATAAGTACATGATTTTCTGTTCAAAAGCAATGAAATCTATTTCCTCTGTTTTTGTCCTCCACCGAGGTATTTGCTTAGCCAGCATTCTCAACAAGAGTAAGTATGAAGAAGAGAAGGATTGGGAGTTGAAGCTGAAATATTCTTTATTTCTTAATACAAGGATCATTAGTTTTGTTATTACTGTTGCTAGTTTTGGGAACACTATAGAAAATTCCTCTCAGTGCCACTTGATCATATGCAAATTGTTACCCAGGGCCAAACATGAGCATGGTCTCCCCAGATCTTATTTTGTTTTTATTGTTATGCCCCCAGGCTTTAGCAAAGTGAATATGTTAGGAGGTTTTCTTGTTTTAAAAGTTGTTTATGTTCATCTCAGCCTTTTGGCGTTTTGGAAACTGTTTTCATGTACCAACCTACACTTCGTTTACCTGTGTGTTGTTTAAGGTACCCTAACTATGGATGATCATTGGAAAGATGCATGATTTTTTTTTTTCCTATTTTCATCCAAGGTATATTTCCTGTAATACAGGCAGTTTATGTAATCAAGGTAGTCTGTCATAAATTATGTGTCTATGGAGGAAGAATGTTTAGACTCAGATGAGTAGAGACAAAAGGTAAGAATTTGGTAGCTTTTTTATTAGGATGGTGAAGATATTTAATTTTTTATAGTAATTTTCAGCTGTTACCTATGAACAGACGAAGGCTTTTTAAACATCAATTTATGATAGTATTTCTAAAGGATTATCACAAAATTTCATGAACATCTACCATGTATCTCAGATACCATGCTGGTCTCTACTCTCCAGAGGTTACTATTTAGCCACAGAGGGAATAAAGGCAGAATATCCATGTTATAAGACTAATAATAAAGGGTGGTGTATGGTATTAACAAATATTGTAGACCTGTGGTCTTTAAGTATGATCCCTGGACCAGTAGCATCAGCATCACCTGGTAATTTCTTAGAAAAAGAAATTCTTAGATCTTAACCAGACCTACTGAACCATAAACTTCAGGGATAGGGCTCAGCAGACTGTGTTTTCACAAGTCTTCCAAGTGATTCTGATAGTTTAGACAGTGTCTATTTTAGACAATACCACTGGATCAAAAGGGGAAAAGCCACTAGTTTGCTTGGGAGGATATAGGATGTAGGGAAGTAGGCATATCTAATTTTGGAATTCATATTTATGGAAGCAGTGGTGAGAACATATTGACAGGAAGTTCATGCCTAGAAGCATAATAGTAGCAGACTGTGTCTTTTTTACTGGCTTACTAATCAAAGTAGTATTTCTTCCAATTTGTTTTCATTTTTACCAAAGAGTACTGAAGTTTTAACTCTTTAGCCATTATGAAATTTTTTTAAATTTTTGGTGATAACTTGGATTTCTGAATCGGTATATAACATATTACAAATGGATTATACATTGGTGTGCAAATGGTTTTCAAAAATTTGAAGTATATGAGCTAAATGGAATTATGCAAATAATTTACCTTTGACATCTGTGACTGAAACAGTGGTTCTACATGTGGTTTGGGCTTATATGTGTTATGTAGTTGTTAAAGCATTGGGTCTTTATTTCAGGAGTTATTTTTGTTTCCCATATTTACTGCTTGAAATCTGTCTTTTTAAGAATTCTCCTAAGTGATTAAATGACTTTATTAAAGTTGTGAATGCTATTCACCATTTATTCTAAAAACAGAAATTACCATTGTTTGTTTGTTTTTATGATTTTCTTGGATTGAGATTGGAGAAAATGGAAATGTTACAAAATATATAATGTTTTCTAAACTTTTACCAAAATAAATTTGAAATAAAATAAATGTAGGCATTGGATGACTATTTCATAAGAGTCATGATTCACTTATATAGAAAAAGATAGTTTTAGAAAAACGTGGAAATGTGCTGGTGAACTTGTAGACTTAAGAGGAATGTGACTAAGTCTTTGTGCAGTGTCCTGATGAGTAACCTGCCCATCTTGTGATCCTTGGATGCTGGAAGAGTCCACTGGATCTGACTGCAATGCCTCTAGCAGTGCATGGTTGCCCAGTAAGAGAAAGATACTCTACTTTGACAAGGGCTCCTGCATTTAACAACCAAAATTGTTACAGCTGGCAAGCAGTAGGTTATGTGGCTTAGTCTGCTGGCAAGTAGCAAGTTTCTTCTCTGAAATTCTAAAGTGGTTTCTACTTCCAATATTTAAGAAGATGAAAAAGCATAATTTCTTAAATGAAATGTTAATATTTTCTGCATTTGCTGGTCTATTTAAGTTTTGAATTTCTGGAATCAGCATGTGGTAAAGGATGTGTAAGATTATAAAGGCAGCTTTTGAGATTTAAGAATATGGGTTTTGGCATTTAGAAACTTGATATATGTATACTAATAACCATTTCTTTTAATTCCAGGAAATCTTACTGATGAGGGACAGCAGTATTGTTGTAGATTAGTAGAAATGGATTCAAAAAGTGGTCCAGGCCTCATTGGCTTAGGCATTAAAGCATTACAAGACAAAAAGTATGAAGATGCTGTTAGGAACCTAACAGAAGGTAAATGTACAGTGTATGGCACGTAACATGAAGTATAATTATTATTCAGTCAGTAGGCATTTATCTTTGAGCTTTCCTTTAAGGAATGTATATCTAAGGTGGAAGGGAAAAAAATGTACCTGCATACCTTGGACTCTGCCTGGATTTGAATTCTGACTCTGCTAATCACTAATTTTAAGACCTCAGAAAAGTTAATTAAACTTTCTGTGTGTCAGTGTTTTAATTTGTAAAATAGGGATATCTATATGTTTAGATAAATAAATAGAAAGATAGACAGATATGTAGATGTATGTGCCTTAGGAACCTAGGCTTTAACTTAATCTTATTAGGTATGATGTTTCTGGAAGAACCTACATTCAAATTGTAGATCTGAATGGCAAATACAAGCCAGGTAGGTGGATGAAGGGAGTAAGAGGAACATTTTAGGCAGAGATGAATCTGTGAAATAGCCTGAGATAAAAGGAAAACTGTTCTTCAGAGAATTGCAGGTTGACAGGGGTTTGAGAATGAAATGTGGGTACAAGGGGGACAAGAAGTGAGATTGTAGGGCGACAAGAAGTGAGATTGTAGAGGGACCTAGCAAAACCTTGGTAAGGAGTTTGCACATTATCCTAACAACAGTGGGCAATCAGTAAAAGATTTTTAGCAGGGAATTTTATAATCTGATTTGTATTTTTAGAAATATTCTGGCTACAGTGTAGAGAATGCATTGGGGTGGATGCCAGGCACTTGGAGTGATTTGGGATAAAGGTGGTGGAGGTCTGAACTGAAGTGGTATTGGTAGAGGTGGAGAAAAATGTATGGAGGGGAATTAATTGGGACAGAGAATCAGTGTGACTTTGTAGCTAATATGAGAGATGAAGAGGGGAGGAATCTGATTTGGAGAGTAGGCGGTGGTGCCGTTCATCTATGTAGTCTCAGAATGTGATTGTCTTTATCCTTTTAGGATTAAAGGAAAGCCCTCTCTGCACAACTGGATGGTTTCATCTGGCAGAAGCCCAAGTCAAAATACATAGACCTAAAGAAGCTATTCTTTCATGCAGTCAAGGTATTTTTGATACTTTTTGGGTTGACATATAACCTAATTTGTTTTTATTTTAAAGGACAAAGATAGTGATTTTAAAAACCAAAATGCTATATTTTGTATTTTAAAATGCTAATTTTAATTTCACTGAGGTTAAATAAAAGTCTGCATGCATGTCTACTAATGTATTTGTTTTTAAACTGACAATGAATATTTAGCAAAATTTTCCTGCATTTGAAATATTGACATAGTCAGTTTAGGCTTGGGTCCTCTGCCTTTGTAATAAGGAAGTTTCTGGTGTGTCCAAGACACATGTGTTCTTAATTTCCCTGATACAAAGAGGGGAAACCTTAGGCATCTTAGAGCATATCTGAATGTGACAGGGTGAGGGGTGGGGATAGGAAATCATGAAAGTGGTTTGCTGTTTCTGACCCACCTGACAGCTGGCCCTCTGTGACTGAGAAATAGTTCACCTTGGTCCATTCTAATTCAGCTTCTTTCTCCTTCCGGTATTCTTAATTTCTTGTATTTGTTATAGGTGCTTTGGTTATGGGCTAACCTTTATTGTTTAGCAGATATAGATAGCCATTGGCGTTTTTTTAAGGCTGTTCAGTTTCATTATATATTGTGTGAAGTTAGAGGTTTTAAATTCAGATGTGTTCTGTTTTAAATTCAGGTCTTTCCATAAGGAATTCAGGGAAGAATTTAATTTAGCTTTGAGTTATTCTTGATGTATATTGTTTTGAAAATTTATGCTTATTGTATCTGCAATTTATTATATGTCATCCTTTAAAAAGGAAAAAAAAAACTGAAGTGATATGCCTGTCTTCATTTGGATACCTTTAATTTTATCAGCTCTGAAGGTCATAGATAATCATGGTGCGTCTGGTGGCAGTCTTTACCAGAGGAATCTTTGTCTTCGTTTGAAAGCAGAGGCTTTGATTAAACTTTCAGATTATGAATCTTCAGAGGAAGCAATTTGTACTCTCGATCAGGTAGTCTTACCAAGTTTTCTTCAACTTTGGTTAGTTTCCAATAACCAGGCAACAACCCTTCTCTGCCTACCACAAATATTTACTTATACAGATTTTGAGTTAGAGGTATGAATTCACCACATCTGCACTTTTATAAGTCACTCATATATTTGGGAACTTCTAATTTTATTTGTTTGCCTTTTGATTAAGGACTTACAGTACTCATGATATAAGACTGTTTCTTTCTTTAGTTCTAGAATTTATTCTCCTTTCTTCCTTTTGCCCTCTTAGGTTATTACTACTTGATTATTATTAATTTGAGATTCTAAATTTTTTCCTCTAGGAGATGTTCTGCAGATTTGACAAGAATAATTAAGAACACTATTAGCTTGATGGTAGAGAATGTTGTTTATTTGCTTCTTTCAAAAAAAGATTGATATTTCATAATGAAATCAATTTCTTTATTTTTGGGGTTCAAGCAATTTGAAATTCCATACTGAAAAAAAAAACATAACTGTTAAATTATGAATTTTAACATTGTGCCCTAAAGATTTTTGTCAGTTAAAGACTACTACTGGTCTAAAATTAAAATTGAGTTTTTCAAATAAGTTTAGTTTTGTATATTTCAAAGGGCTTTGTATATAATAATGTTTTTTTAAATCAGAACCATTGTCAGCATCCTTCAAGAATTAATATTTTCTTGTTTTCCTTTTGCCATCCTGCCAGTCATTTGTTTTGTGTGAATGTTTTATAAAGGTTTTTCAAATAATGTTTTCACAAAAAAACAAAATGAAAAGTTTTTGGACTCTGCTACTTTATCAGAGTCCAGGTCTGAGATAGAAAATGTACAAGATGAGCTGAGAACACCTTGTCATGCTAGAAAGCAAGAAACTATAAAAGGGCTCCGACTGCAAAAGGGCTCAAGAGCTAGCATGAAGAGATTCTTACTAGCTAAAGAGCGTACTAGCTGATGTGCTATGTTGAAATACATCGGATTGTCAAATCTGTTAAAGCTATGTGTTCATGATGAAACAGAAAACAAAAAATCATCAATTGTCCTCAAGAAAACAAATCTTTGGGAGGAGTGCCAAGAACCCAACTGTGAAGAATAAAGGCACTTATCCTGCCTTTTCTGTCTGAATTACTCCTCGGGATAGTGAAATCATGAGGGTAGGAGAAATTTGTCTTTGTTGAAGTATTCCATTTAATAAGAGAAGATGACAGAAAATTGCCATTTTGGAATCCCCAATGAATTAATAGATCTAGGCATCAAAGGTTAATGGTTGCTACCATCACAAAAAGAAAAACAAATCAGGCCAGGCACAGTGGCTCAAACCTCTAATCCCAACACTTTGGGAGGCCGAGGCGGGTGGATCAATTGAGGTCTGGAGTTTGAGACCAGCCTGGTCAATATGGTGAAGCCCCATTCTCTACTAAAAATGTAAAACATTAGTCAGGACTGGTGGTGCACACCTTTAATCCCAGCCACTTGGGAGGCTGAGGCAAGAGAATCGCTTGAAGCCAGGAAGCAGAGGTTGCAGTGAATCAAGATCATGCCATTGCACTCTAGCCTGGGTGTTGAAGCGAGATTCTATCTCAAAACAAAAGACAGTCAGACCCAAACCAAGTGCAAGTATACCTGAAGTATCCTTGGGAATCTTCAAACCTGAATCAGATCAAGCTTCTAAACCTAACTACTAATATACTGGAAATACAGGGAACCGAGGAACATATTAAACACCTTGAGAATACATTTTGCAAAATCCAGACTCTGAGAAACTGTGACAAATAGACCATATTTTTCAACAGTTAAATTTTAAGGAAGAAAAAAAAGAGAAGGAGGGGGATCTTATTAAAAGAGACTTAAGGCATATTAGTCAGTGGAAATGTATATATCTTATTTGGATTTTGATTTTAAAAATTGTTCAGATATTTTATAAGACAACTGGGAAACTTGATAATGTTAAGAATGTATTGTTGGTTTTGTTTAGGTATGATAATGGTAATGTGGTTATGTAATTTAGAAATGAGCTTTTAGATATAGATACTGAATATTACAGATAAAAAGTTAAAATATCTGGGATTTGTGTCAAAATAATCTGAACAGGAATGTGGTAAAATTGGTGGAGGTATAGATTAAAAAATGATTCCCTGTGAGTGTGATTTTTGTAGCTGGATGATGGGCACATGTGGGTTTATTATACTAGTTTCTGTAATTTTTTTATGTATATGAGATTTTCCCTAATAAAAATGTCAGTGAAGATGGATTAATAGTGATAGAAATCAAGACCTCTGTTTCTTTATTCTATTAGCACCCTGCTTTTCTGTGTTCATTTTTTAATTAAAGCAAACATTGCTGTGGTTGTGTTGAAGGAGGTTTATAGCAGTTCGTTTCAATTGTTTTCTAGGTTTCCGATGCAGATAATATCCCAGGACTTTTGGTTCTCAAAAGCTTAGCCTATCGGAACAAAGGTTCATTAGATGAAGCTGCAAAGGTTGGCTTTTTTATTCAAAGTGAGCATTTTTTTGAGTTAAAAGTCATTTTTGTTTGGGTATAGAATTGACAGGTGTCTGTTTTATAGATTATGGAAGACCTTCTTTCTTCTTACCCTGACCTAGCTGAAGTTCATGCCCTTGAGGCTTTGATTCATTTCACCAAAAAGGACTATCTACAAGCAGAAAAATGGTAAGGATATATAGATTGGTCGTAGAACCATTAACATCTTAGTTTTTTTATATTTCTCAAAAATTCAAAATGAGTAGGCTTGATTTTGTATGACTTTGATCTTTGTGGGCTTTAAGTTTTAGTATTTTTAAGAAATGTTTAGCATGTAGTACAGTAGCTGTAAAAAATTATATAATGGATTTCAAACCTAATTAGCTGTTCTTGACCATGTGTGGTGGCTCACACCTGTAATCCCAGCACTTTGAGAGGCCAAGGCAGGCGATTACATGAGCCCAGGAGTTCAAGACCCGCCTGGGCAACATGATGAAACCCCGTCTCTACTAAAAATACAAAACTTAGCTGGGTGTGGTGGCACATACCTGTAGTTCCAGCTGTTGAGGAGGCTGAGGCCTGAGAATTGCTTGAACCTGGGAGATAGAGGTTGCAGTGAGTCAGGATTGTTCCACTGTACTCCAGCCTGGTTGACAGAGTGAGACTCGGACTAAAAAAAAAAAATCTAATTAGCTGATTATATTAATAACATTACATCACTAAGCAGATGTAATGTTCAGTGTAGTCTGAACACTTAGCACATGGTAGTACTAAAAGGCCACGGTGCTTTTTAAAGCTCCTCTTCTTCGAAAACAAATGACAGTTTTCCTTGTGATAACATAAATCCTGAAGTGATGATTTGTTTCTAATTTGGCACCTCTGAATCACTCAAACTCTGATTGTTCCAACTAGGAGTCTCCTATAGAGAGAGAGAGAGAGAGAGAGAGAGAGAGAGAGAGACTGTGTGTGTGTGTGTATTTATTTGTGTGTGTGTGTGTGTATTTATTTATTTTACTATTTCTTTTTACTACCCTTTGATGACTTAGTTTTCAGAGAGCTCTTGAGAAAGATACTGAAGTTGCGGAATATCATTACCAACTGGGATTAACATATTGGTTCATGGGCGAAGAGACAAGAAAAGATAAAACAAAGGCTCTTACCCACTTTCTGAAGGTAAAGTAAGTGCTACAATTCAATTCTTAGTTGAAATGGCATTACAAAATTATAAATAATAATCATGTAAGTTTGTCACCTACAGTTACTCTTTACTGACCTGTTTTTGGTGCTTTATCTTTCCTATATAAGGTTTTATGATGGTGTTACATGGGTTTTCAAGGAAAAAATTAAAATACAAAACGTTAAAGTTACTTATTAAAAAGCATGTGTTGTAGAAAATGAGACATAATTATCTCTGATAGACAACACTTTTTAGGTAATTTCCACTGTAGTTTTATGATCATATAAGGTAGATGTTTAAAGTCCTGTTTTTTTAGATCTTTGACATCTGTAATTCCAACATTCTTATCTTGACTCATCAGAGCAGATTAATTCAATAACAGCTTTAATTTTACATTTCCTTTACCAAAAAAGAAAATTTTTTATACTTCCATTTACTTTCTATAAGCAATGAGGGACAGCTTTCCTGTTTTAAATCTTACATTAAAGGGTTTTTTGGCCTATTTTTGTATGTTTAATGAAGTTATTTCTTTTTTCTTTAATATGTGTATCTTCTGTATTTTTTAAGATATTAAATGAACTTTTGATGTTCTGGTTTGTCAATATTTATTTCAAAGGCTGCAAGACTGGATACATATATGGGCAAAGTTTTCTGCTATTTAGGTCATTATTACAGAGATGTAGTGGGAGATAAAAACAGAGCTCGTGGATGTTATAGGAAAGCCTTTGAATTAGATGACACTGATGCTGAATCTGGAGCTGCAGCGGTTGACCTAAGTGTGGAGCTTGAAGATATGGTATGTCTAATAACCACGTTTGCCTTTTTGTTTTTTTATCCTGAGTATATAAATGAAAATATTTTTATATATGTATACTTGAAAGTTATTAGTTTTTTTTTTCTGTAGGTGCAATAGAAATATTTTTACATCTATAAGTAAAGTTTTTTTCTATTGGCAGATATTAAATTACTAACCACTTATTGTTGAAACTGTAGTTTAGTGTCTACCAGTGTAAGTTAAAAAAATCAGAAGTGAGAAATGAAAATATGTTTGTGTACTTTACATGAGTGTTCTGTCTTTTTATAATATTCAATGTATCTAATATTAGTATTTTCTTATTAGGAAACTGCTTTAGCTATCCTAACAACAGTAACTCAAAAGGCAAGTGCTGGAACGGCAAAATGGGCCTGGCTTAGGCGAGGACTGTACTATTTGAAAGCTGGTCAGCATTCTCAAGCAGTGGCTGAGTAAGGCACCTTATTGTATTTAAACAATGTTAGACAAGCATAATCATTCCTTAAATTAAGCATTATTTATACGCCAAATGAACTTTACAAATTGTCTCTTACAGGTTGTATTTTGAGAGAAGAAATAACAAAATTACTCTATGATCAATTGGTGTTTATTGTCTGCAGGGCAGTGGAATTGCAGAGATGGATTAAACAATGTGCTGTTTTTGAGGAGATAACCAGTTTAGTGAATTGAAGTCTTCATAAATATCTATAGTAGATTCTCAATAGAAATTTTAGTGATGAAAAGCTGAGGCACATATCTTTGTATTCTGCTGACATACATTGTTTTTGGCTAGGGAGACATTTGACAGCTTGAAGGGCATTTGGAGCAGCTCATATATGATCAATTTGAGTCATTTGATTTGAACAGTACTTAAATGTAAATATATATTTGAATCAAGATAAAGTTGTTTCTGGTTTATGTTAGTATCTAGAGTACAGGCATTTTCACGGAAATGGAATTTGATCACATATTTAAAGCATGCCTATTTCTATATTTTAACTATGGTATTTCTGTTTGGTAATAGGATTGCAGGTGGGGGATTATGGACTGATGAGGCAAACTGAGATGGTCACCTGTCCTGGTAGTATAGAAAACTCGAGTTCTTTGAGATAATCAAGGAAAAGAAATTTTGTTCAGCACTTTTTCAAAAAAAAAAGGATTTTATTCTTTTTTATTCTGAAATTAAAATAACATTTCTTAGTATTAAAAAAATTAATCACAAAAGGAACAGATTTACCTGCTTTAAATATCACTTTTATAAGTAGAAGAAGCCACGGATATGTATGATTCAGTTGAATTATTTATTTTATTTTTTTCAGATTTGGAGATAGTTCTATAACTTTTAGTTCTCTTACCGTTTTTTAAATTTTAGTTTACAGGCAGCATTAAGAGCAGACCCGAAGGACTTCAATTGTTGGGAATCATTAGGAGAGGCATACTTAAGCAGAGGAGGCTACACAACAGCCTTGAAATCCTTCACGAAAGCCAGTGAGCTGAACCCAGAATCGACATACAGTGTGTTTAAGGTTGCAGCAATACAGCAAATCCTAGGCAAATATAAGGAGGCTGTAGCTCAGTACCAGGTGATCATTAAAAAGACAGAAGATTATGTCCCTGCTTTAAAAGGTAATTTCTTTTTATTATCTCCTTTGACTTTTATGATACTTAAGCATAAAATCCTTGAGTAGATTTCTTACCTAAATATATTGAATAACTTGAAAAGGACTTCTTTAGTCAACATCAAGCATCTGGTATGAACCTCTTACAGTATAGCTTATATAGATTTGAATATAAAAAGATCAAGTCTTGTTTCATAAATTAACAAAAAGTAATATGATAGAGATTTAACTTTTAGACAAATAGTATAACTATTAGATCTAAAAAACTACCTCTAAAATGTGTTTCCCTACTCTTACGTTTTTAATTCATTATCCCCAAATATCTTAATCGCTATAATTACTCTGTAAGTTATACAAGCTTATTAAATTATTTTTTTTAATTTTAGAGACAACTTGCATTGTTTTGTAGTTATCTAAGTTAGTTTTGGTAATATAAAATACCACCATGCATGTATAATCTACATTTGTAATGATTATATTTGACCTTTTAAAAAAACCTGAAGCTCATTATGTATGCTTTCTCTCCTCCATTTCCTTCTTCTTTCTGCTTTTTAAAAAAACTTTACAAATTGTGTCATCCCTGCTTAGTAGCCATGCTAATCTTTTTATCATTCTAGTTTTGGTGTATGTGCTGCTGAAGTGAGCACATAGACAGCATAAATAGCATATTGTAAATTACATATAACTTAATGCTTGAAACTTTTTTTTTTAATTTTGTAAAACTCTTTCCTCAAGAGAAGGAGAACTCACATTTATGAAATCTTTACTAGACGCTTTAAGAAATCACTATTTCATTTAATTCTTATAGTTTGCTATACAGATTGTAATATAAAAAGATCATACCTTGTTTCACAATGGTTAATAAGTAGTAATACGATGGAGAGCAACATGTAGATATCTCTATTTTTGTAGCCAAGGTTTTAGGAGGTGAGTAACTTGCCCAAAGCTAAGGAAATTCTTGGGTTCCATAGATAACTTTTTCAGAACTTCTACTGCGTGTTTACTCCAATAGAA
The DNA here is from genome assembly GCF_009761245.1 of Sapajus apella. NCBI lineage: Eukaryota > Metazoa > Chordata > Mammalia > Primates > Cebidae > Sapajus > Sapajus apella. The sequence goes on from NW_022436941.1 coordinate 44,771,681, forward strand.
CTCTTCCATTTGAATTTCTTATTAAATTTAAATGAATGTAGGATCATGCTTTAAGACAATTTTATAACATGCCATTAAGTTTTATTTTCTGGAAAGTGCTTTAAAATAACACCAATAAATATATTTGAAATTCATTTTAAGTGTTTTATATGTTTTAATAACAGTGACAAACTTACCTGATTTTAGGTTTGGGTGAATGCCATCTTCTGATGGCAAAAGCAGCTCTAGTTGATTATCTTGATGGAAAAGCCGTAGACTACATAGAAAAAGCACTGGAATATTTTACTTGGTTAGTATTATTCTTATTATTTATTGTGTTGATTTTTGTAATACTATAATGAAGCCAAATTTAGAAGATTATTTTATGTATTCTGCTAGATATAGCAGTTACGCAGAATGTCAAACATAAAGAATAACAGACAAGCCAATTAATTCTAGGATATACATGTTGTATTAATTTTACCCTTGGGGAAACAGATATAATTTCTTCTGCACTTAATAGTGGCTGGCTGGATGCATAGGAAAGAAGAGGAACGAAGGAGCAGTCGGCTAGTGGAACAGCAGTTCTGACACCATGTGTTAGTGTTCTCTTTCAGTAGGCCTGGAAATAAATATCTTTAATTGGAACCAATAGGGAAATAGGGCTTCAGGTGGTCAATATGCTTTACATTCAGTGGTGAGACCCAATAGTAGGATTATTAGTAGGTCTTGAAGGTAAGGGGAAATGACAATCTGATTGCTCCTGAAGAGTAACTGTGTAGGAAAAAAGTGATGTGTCTAATAACAGGAAAGGAATCAGAAAATTTTGAGTAGTTCTATGAAATGTACATTTTATAGAACTGTAAATTCATTGGTTAGGTCAGAAAAAGTGTTATCTGTGGTAGATAACTTCCAAACGTCCACAAGTTAGATGTACATTTGAATTTTTTTGTAACTCTTAAACATCTTTCTTTTACTTCCCCTTTTTTCCTGCTTCGTTTCTCCTCTGTTTTCTAATTATTGGTTGCTCCAGAATTGCTTTTCATATAAACCAAATATGAAATGAAAACTTAACTTTTTTGTTTGTTTGCTTTTTCCCTACATTCCTTGTGAATACAGCCTAACCCTTTTTTATCTCACTGAATTTTATTGCTGCTTTTCAAGTCTCACATAATGTAATTCTTTCTAAAGAGAAAGTTACTGTGTAGAGGGTATGCTTTATTTGAACTGGTATTTAAGAGTAAACACGAACCTTTGGGTGACAGTACCTTAGTCATAAATACTGCCTTTCTGAGCCTAGGAATATTATTCTGGATAACATGTAACATAACCCATTAGAAGGTGGCATATAAAACAATTATAATCTCCAAATGTATATTTACTTCTAGACTTAAAAGGAGTTAATGCTATCTCAATTATTGTATTAGGGTGATATAAGTTAGTTAACTTTATAGATTTTTTTGTTTGAACTTAAAAGTAAATAAGAATTTAGGCTGTTAAAAATCACCTCTGTTTCACTTTTTTCCCTCTCTTTTCTCATTTTTTGTTGTCAATTTTAGAAAATTTGCAAAGATATTTAGACAAAGGAACTCCAAATAGTATTGCCCTTCCTTCTTATTCTCAGTGGGCTTTTAGTCATGACCACAATAATTAATATTATTTTTAAGGAAGACATTGGAAAATGATTTTTGGCTGGACTCCATGAGTAGAAAAGACTATGAAAAATGTTCCATCTGCTTATCCATCTGCCAGTAACATAGCAGCTTGTGATAGCTGATTATTGAGACTTGGCTTAAATGAAATTGCCATGTTTTATTTATAAGATCTCAAGAAGAGAAAAATGAAGAGAAATATATAGCTGAAGTTTTTCTCATTCTAAAAGGAATTGCCCTCTGTCACCATAATTAATATTTCTCTTTGCTTTTTGAACTTGTTCATTCAGTCTGCTCTTGTTTCTGTAAATGTGGTTCTTCAGATTTTCATGTTTAGATTTTTGTTGTTTTTGGTCTCAGGGAATAAATATTCAACATCGCCAATCATCAGGAAAATGCAAATCAAAACCACAGTGAGGTATCATCTCACCCCAGTTAGGATGTCTGTTATCAAAAAGACAAAAAATAAAGGCCGGCGAAGATGTGAAGAAGAGAGAATTCTTATATGGTTTATGGGAATGCAAACTAGTATAGCCACTGTGGAGAACAGTATGGATATTTCTCAAAAAACTGCAAATGGAACTACCATATGATCCAGCAATCCCACTACTGGGAACTTATCCAAAGGAAAGGATATCATTATGTCAAAGAGACATCTGTACTCATGTTTATTGCAGCACTATTCACAATAGTCAAGATATGGAATGAACCTAGATATTCAACAACAGATGAATGGATAAAGAAATTGTGTTATTTATATACAATGAAATACTATTCAGCCATAAAAAAGAATGAAATCCTATCATTTAAGGCAACATGGATAGAACTGAAAGACATTATGTTAAGTGAAATAAGCCAGGAACAGAAAGTTAAGCACCATATGTCCTTACTCAAATGTGGAAGCTGAAAAGAAATTGATATCATAGAAGTAAAAAGTAGAACAGAAGATACTAGATGCTAGAAAGGTTAGGGAGAAGGGAGACATGGGAGATTTTTATTAAAGGACACAAAATTACAGCTAGATAGGAGGAATAAGTTCCAGTGTTCTGTAGCACCATAGGATGCCTGTTGTTAATAATATATAGTTTCAAATATCTGGAAGGAGGATATTGAACTTTCCTAACACAAAGAAATGATAAATGTTTGAGATGATTAATATGCTAATTACCCTGATCTGATCACATTACATTATATAGTATCAAAAATCTCTCTATACCCCATGAATATGTGTAATTATTATGTCAATTAAAAAATAAAATTTATAGAAATCTTTCAGACCCTACCAAATACATTTGGTACATTTTATTTGGGGTGCCTTCATCAGTTTTTTGCTGCCATAACAGAATACCAGACTGGTTAATTTACAAACAATAGAAGTTTATTTGACTTGGTTTTGGAGGCTGGGAAGTCCAGGAGCGTGGTGCTGGCATCTGGTAAGGGTCATCCTATGGCAGAAGGGCAGAATGCAAGAGAAAAAAAATGGGACTGAACCTACTCTTCTATCAGGAGCTCACTCCTGTGACAACTAACCCATTCCATCAGTAACAGTATTAATCCATTTAGGAGGGCAGAGCCCTCTTTACATAATCACCTCTTAAAGGTTCCACATCTCAACATTGTTGCCCTGGAGATTGCGTTCCCAACTCATGAACTTTGTGAGGACATAGTCAAAACTGCACAGCCTGAGGGAAGACCTAAAATAAAAAACCTGAGTTTACAATTGTGAATTGTAAGAGAGTTACAAACTTTATTGCCTTGGTCATTGCTTAAACAAACACAAAAAGCACAGTTTTAACATTGTAATAATAAAATTGGTCCTGGAAAACTTACTTATTTATGTGATTGCTGCTACATCTAATAAAAATGGTGAAGAGTAATAAAAAAGCATCCACAAAATTTCTGGCACTTAAATAATCCCTTCCTCCTCCCCTTTTTCCTTTTCTTCTTTCCTATTGGGGAGGTGATATGATAGAATTCAGTTAGGAGGAAGCTCGTAAAGCATTTGCAGTGCTCAGTGTACAGTTTTTCTGTTTCAAGTAATAATGAGAGATAAACTCTATGCTTTTTACAAATAATTTATAAGAATCACACTGTTTCTTTTTTTAGTGCTCTACAGCATCGAGCGGATGTGTCCTGCCTCTGGAAGCTAGCTGGGGATGCTTGCACCTGTCTTTATGCTGTCTCACCATCTAAAGTGAATGTTAATGTTTTAAGAGTCCTTCTAGGTCAGAAAGAAGGAAAACAAGTATTAAAGAAAAATGAGCTCCTCCACCTTGGTGGAAGGTAATTTGCAAAGATTGCCAGTTAATGACATTCAAATTGAATTAAGGCATTGTAGCAAAAAAACATAACATTCACTTTTATATTTCCGTAGGTGCTATGGCCGTGCATTAAAACTGATGTCTACATCTAATACGTGGTGTGATCTTGGAATTAATTATTATCGCCAAGCACAGCATCTAGCAGAAACAGGCAGCAATATGAATGATCTTAAGGAGTTGCTGGAGAAATCTTTAAATGTATGGTTTAAATTTTTTACAAACTTTTAAAAACACTAAGTGCTTTTCTCAAAGATGTTTTAGTAGAAGTAAATAGCTTTTTCACATAAAACCACATATATATTGATATACATGCTGCTATTCCAAGAAATAAAAATTAATCTAATTTAACTTCTTTTCAGTGTCTGAAAAAAGCAGTGAGACTCGACAGTAATAATCACTTATACTGGAATGCTCTTGGTGTGGTTGCATGTTACAGTGGTGAGAATTAACACTTCAATACTTTTAGAAGATTGTGTATTTCAAACAAAGTTCAGTTTCATCAAGTTCTGTATTTTTCAGGTATTGGAAATTATGCCCTTGCTCAGCACTGTTTCATCAAATCAATCCAGTCAGAACAAATTGTGAGTATTCTATGTGTCTATGAAAAAGAACTTCATAATTTAGAATTTCTAATTTTCTGAGACTTTCAAGTAGACAAGGGGCCTATTTTAAGAAAAAAAATATATATGTTTTGTAGAATGCTGTTGCATGGACCAACTTGGGAGTGTTATACTTCACAAATGAAAATATTGAGGTAAATATATTGCCTGTCTGTCATATTTAAAACAAAGAATGTTTTCTATATTATTATCTCCTCAACAGCTGAGCTTCTTGGGGGAGAAATGTTTTTGCATGTTGCTATCTAGTCAGTATGCTCTTCAGTATGCTAGTTAATTGATGTTATGCAATTTATGTCAAATAATTAATGTGTAAGATTTATTTTCCTTTTCCTGACCCTCAAGAAACTTCTGGTTTTATGATTATGTTGTTTTTTTCATTTAGAGATTAAAACAATTCTATTCTGAATCAATTCAGCATTGTTTTAATCTGTACACATGTAAGAAGTCCTGTGTAGGGTGTTGGAGGTGGAGTGGATGATTGCAAGGGAGACAGTTAGTACTCTCTAGCAGCTTAAATTTAATCTTTGCTTGGGTGATTTGCATTTTGGCTTTAGCAGGTATTAATCTCTTTAAATAGCAAGTGTAATTTGTCATACTTGAGCAGTTATACATTAGGCAATTAGAACTAAAGTGACTGGGATCATGTTTATAGAACATGTTTGGAATGTTTCCACAAATTTATAGATAATACCATGTCTGAACTGTTTTGTGTTACAGCCAGTATATTGAACCTCCTCCCAAAAAGCTTTTGCACTATTCTCAAGGATACATTAAGTCACTGCAAAAAATTATAAATACATTGAAAGAAAATATTAATTTGGATTTTAAAATATGTGAACATATTTTTTAAAAATTTAAACGAAGCAACGTCATAGTAAGCTATGGATGTGCTTTTATTGTGGCATGGGAGAATTGTTGCCCATAGACTTAAAAATAAGAAAAATAAGACTGTTTCCTGCCATACGTAGATTGTTGAGAAAATAGTATAAAATAGTTATTTTTTGTAGCAGAAAAAAAAGGCATGCAAGTTAATGTGTCCAAGTTACGTATTTTTTAAGTTTCCTGATTGTTTAATGCAGAATTATGTTGTTGATCACTCCTTCTCTAGCAGAAGATGTAATACATGTCTAGGACTTCATTGGTTAAGACTTCATTAGTTGTGAGTTCTTACCCTCCCAGTTAAGCTAAAAGAGAAGGGAATAGGTAGCCTTGTTTAATCACTGCCTTCAAACCTATGGCTAGCTGATGGATGCATGATTGGTTGTTTAAAAGTTCTGCAGACTATAAGGTAGACACCTATATTGCCCTTTTACTGGGGTTCAGAACTCCTAACCTGGGGAGAAATCTGTTGTACCCAGGAGTGTTCTAGAACTAAGTGGCAAAACACTGCTTTAAGTATTGCTAATTATGGTTAAACAGTGAAATTTTGTGTTCATACATATTTATTGTGACAGGTTTGACTTATTCTCTTATTTTATGCTTCTTAAACATAAGCAGTTTAGTAAGTTATAAAATGACTTGTTGTAATATTTTTTGCCTTTTTTTCCTAGCAAGCTCATGAAGCTTTCAAAATGGCCCAATCCCTTGATCCATCTTATTTAATGTGCTGGATTGGACAAGTAAGATATATAACATATAGTTACTATAGTTACTAATAAGCCTGTTGATATAAATGACTAATATGTATAACAATGATAATAATGGTAATGGACAGCATTTGAAGTCTTACTTTGTGCCGGTCACTGTGCTTAGCTCTTTGTAGACACGATTTCAGTTAATCTATCATCAATTCTTTGAGGTATGGTTAATGTTATACTCTCTTTATAGTTGTGGAAATAGAAACTCAGAGATCCTAAGTGTGGTTCCTGAGGCCACACAGCTTGTAAGGATTTAACTCTGATTTGTGGGCCTTTGAACACTTACCAATCTGACATTCCTGTGCTTAAAAAGTAAACCTATTGTTTAACTCACATGTACAGAAAATGCACATTTACAAAGATCATTTTGAATATTATGCTTCTGTAAAATCTCCGTATTTGATTTGTCACTTGTTTATGAGTATTCACTCCTCCCCCAAATTTTGATTTTTGTACTGCCAAATAGTAATCAGGATACTTGGTTACTAGTTGCTTTGGTTCAGAGCGTAGGAGAATCACCTATATCAGAAAATTTTTAATTAGAATTTAGAGATATTTTATTGTACTTTTGAGAGGGTCTAATTCTAGTTAATTGATGAAGCAAGTAGAGGTAGAAAGGCAAACTCCTGTTCCCATTCACTGTGGTAGCATCTGGGAGTAGTGGCATTACTATGCTAACCTCTATGTCAGCATTGAACCCAGGGAGCCCAAGAACTTGCGTTCTTACTGCTCCCAAGTGATGATTATGAGGCTGGTCCAAGGGACCTCACTTTGAGTAGTACTACTCTAGGTCAGTAGATCTTAGATGATTATCAGAATCACTTTTTAATTTTTATTTTAAAGGTATTTTTGGTTTTAAAAATAATTTAACAGGTAACTGGTAGATTTAGTTAAAATAGTAACAATAGAAGTAAAAACTTAAGTTTACTTTGCTATTAAGCACAGCTAGTAAACCTTTGGTTCTTCTAAACAGTTTCATTTATTATTGTTGTTGTTATTATTTTCTTTTAAACACATTAAGAGTCTGCTTTTCCCCCCTTTATAGGCTCTTATTGCTGAGACAGTTGGAAGTTATGACACCATGGATCTCTTCAGGCACACTACAGAACTCAATATGCATGTAAGAATCTAAACATTCTTCTTGAAGATTCATTAATGAGAAAAGTATTATCCTTATTAAGGGAATGAATAGATATTTGGCTAGACATAGTGGCTTACACCTATAATCCCAGTGATTTGGGATGCCATGGCAGGAGGATTGCTTGAGGCCAGCCTGGATAACATAGAAAGACCCTGTCTCTTAAAATTTTTTTTGAAATTAGCCAGGCATGATGGCATACATCTATAGACCTAGCTACTCAGGAGGCTGAGGCAGGAGGATTGCTTCAGCCCTGGAATTTCAGGTTACAGTGAGCTATGATCACACCACTGCACTCCAGCCTGGGCAGCAGAGCAAGAGTCTGTCTCTAAGAAAAAGCAAAAGAAAATAAATAGATAGTGATATTAGATGTTAATGACATCAGTTGTTTTTATTCTTTATTCTTTCTTAGAAACAGATTAGTTGTCTTGCATTAAAGAACTTCCATTTTTCTTTTTCCTACAGCTTTCAAGAGCTGGTGAAGAAATGACATTGAGATTTAATAGATACAGTAGCGGTCATATATTAATAGACTAGAAACTGAGACTCCAGGAAAAAAATAGACATGAGATAAGGAGTAGGCGTGGTAGGCATTTCTAGATTATTATGAAAATGTTTTAGTATTTTGTTGTTGTTGTTGTTGTTTTGGTTTGACCTTTGGCAATGGTGCTGAGGAGGGGAAAGTCAACCCATCAGGCGAGGCTCTGTTTTCTGCATTTTATCCCGTTTGATTCTTTCAGTTAGGATTGGAATAAGTAATTTCAATATGTTCTTAGCTCTGTGTTTTATCATAATGACCCTTCCTTTAAAGGCACTTTTAACAGTTGACTTAAAGAAGACTGAGATGGGATATTTATTGTATTGAAGTGCATTGTTTTATTATTTTAATTTTTATGGACGTATTTATTATCCTATGTCAACTTGTTAACATTGGTTTTTTTTAAAGACCGAAGGAGCATTAGGTTATGCATATTGGGTCTGCACAACATTGCAAGATAAAAGCAACAGAAAAACAGAGCTGTATCAGTACAACATCCTCCAGATGAATGCTATTCCAGCAGCACAAGTTGTTTTGAATAAATACGTAGGTAAGATACCTGTTACATAATAGCAAGATATTTGAATAACTATTGAAATAATTTAATTTTTAAAATCAGTTCATTTCAAATTAAATATTAGTGTTTTTTTAGAAAGACATGAATTTGCCTTCTTTTTGCAATGGCAAAGCAGTCTTTACTTTGTAAATGTTAATAAAGGCTTTTGAAGAAAGATGAAAATTATTACCTAATGATACAGGGTAAAAGTAATTTCTCTGTTATAGTGGAGAGTGTATTAGGCTTTAATACACTCTTCACTATACACTAGAACAGTTACTGCTGTTCTATGTTTACTTTTTACTTTCTCTGCAGTCTTAGGCCAAGTGTTTTACCTCCCTTAACTTCTGTTTACTCTTTGGGTAGTGGATATAACAATAGCTGGATTGTAGAGTTGTGAGAACTAGATGAGATAATATAAATAAAGTGCTAAACCCACTGTCTTTAGCTTCTTCGCTTAACACCTAATTGTTCTTGAAGATATTGGAAAAATATGTTTAGGTTTAGGAAGTTGACAGATGGTGAAGTTTTATTAACCATCTATTATAATTTCCTGTCTTTTAAAATAAAACTACCATTGGGTTTTAATCACTACTCCACCACTTAGTAGCCTTGACTGAAACCTTGGGCATGATACCAAAATTCTCAACAGGAAAGTATTGCTTAGTGTTTAAATAAGATGATTTGTACAAAATGTTATGCCGAGTGCCTGGCATATCCTAGATGCTCAAGAAATGTTAGTTTCATTAACTTTTGACAAAATACTGATAAAGAAGCAAGGAGTTTAAGCAGGAATACTGAAAACAGTAAATATTGACAGTGAAGTAATATAAAGAATAAGACAAATTGTGAAAAACTGGAGAGAAAATAGCTCACTATAGATATTGTGGGGATTGTGGCACTCTGCATGCATTTAGCCTGAGGCACTAGAGTAGACAATTAATTTACAAACATCAGCATTTGGGGGGATTTGCCTTAGGGTGGGTATGGCATGTGAAAGCATGGATCTCCTCATGCTTATTTTGACTCAGTTTTGTTGACTCTTTCTTTTGTGACTTTAAGGATTTTTCAAGAATAGCTCTATGTGATTTTAACCTTAGAACTGTTCTAAGATCAATGGATCTTAGAACCTAACAGTCACGTAAGACATGATTACACTATACTTTGTTAAATAATTTAGAGGATTTGAAGGCTTACTTTCCACTACTACTATTTTTTTCTTTTTTTTTTTTTTGTTTGATTTTTCCACTACTACTTTTAAGTAGATTAGATCAGATGTATTTCTTTTCCTACATTGTACCTTCATAGATATGTAATCACCCAACGGGTTCACTTTGTCCACTGCCTAGACAAGGCCAATTTAGCAAGATGAGAATTACAATAGAAAAAGAGTAATTCATGTGGAGCTGATTGTGCGGAGGACTAGAATTTTATTATTACCAAAATCAGTCTCCCCAAGCGAGCATTTGAGGAATCAGCATTTTTAAGGATAATTTGGTGGATGGTTGTGGGTGGGCGGTGAGTCAGGAGTGCTGATTGGTTGGGTCGGAGATGAAATCATAGGGAGTTAAAGCTGTCCTCTAGCCCAGAGTCAGTTCCTGGGTAGTGGCCACAAGATCAGATGAGCCAGTTGATTATCAATCTGGGTGATGCCAGCTGATCTATCAAATGCAGGTTTTGCAAAACATCTCAAGCACATATGCCTGACTCCTAAACCATAATATCTAATCTTTTTTTTTTTTTTTTTTTTTGAGATGGAGTTTCACTCTTGTTACCCAGGCTGGAGTGCAATGGCGCGATCTAGGCTCACTGCAACCTCCGCCTCCTGGGTTCAAGCAATTCTCCTGCCTCAGCCTCCTGAGTAGCTGGGACTACAGGCACGTGCCACCATGCCAAGCTACTTTTTTTTTGTATTTTTAGTAGAGACAGGATTTCACTGTGTTGACCAGGATGGTCTCGATCTCGACCTCGTGATCCACCTGCCTCGGCCTCCCAAAGTGCTGGGATTATAGGCGTGAGCCACCATGCCCAGCCATATTTCTAATCTTTTGACTAATTTGTTAGTCCTGCAAAGGCAGTCTAGTCACCAGGCTAGGAGGGGGTTTGTTTTGGGCGAGGGTTGCTGTCCTCTTTGTTTCAAACCAAGTTCCTCCCAAAGTTAGTTTAGCCTGTGCCCAGGAATGAACAAGGACAGCAGGGAGGTTAGAAGCAAGATGGACTTAGGTCAGATCTCTGTCACTGTCTGTTGTAATTTTGAAATGGTTTCAGATACATGCTTTTGACATTAAAATTTCAAAATACTGCACTGAAAGTACCAAACGTGTCTTCTGTCTCTGGTGAACAGTACTATAATTTTTTTTAAATGCATATATGTTGGAACAGAACCACCAAGAGAAATTATCACTAAATTTAATCACAGTAAGGCTTAAGTGATTAGCCAAAGAACTGAATTTCCTTATAAATCTCATGACTGGTTTTAACAAGAACTATAATTTCAAGTTATTATACTTTTGGGCATAAAAATGTTTAAATTGTAAAATACAACTAGAAATTATATATAACTACTAAACATTATTCAGCAATTTAGAAGAGTTAACAAACTTTTTACTGACATATTGTATTCAAGATAAAATCATGCCACTCTTCTTAACAGTGTGAGTGATCTCAAGAGGTAATCTGGTATTTAAGATACTGAAAAAACTGAAAATAAAACTAGTCTTTTGTTAATACCTTCAGTATGCATATATAAAATGAAGCTATTTCTCCGTTTCTAGAAAGAATTCAGAATTATGCTCCAGCTTTCACAATGTTGGGTTACTTAAATGAACATCTGCAACTGAAAAAGGAAGCAGCAAATGCATACCAAAGGTAAACTACACTTAATGGTGATAGACGCAGGAGGAAGTGGAGGGAGAGAGTTTCTGGAGAATCTCTGGCCTGTGCACTGGGAGAACAGGGTGAAGCCAGAGAAATGACACCGTTTGCAGGCGGGGAGGAGCCTGACCTCTTCAATTCTTGTGTGCGTAGCCTGGAATCAATCTGTGAGACGGGGCCTGATACCATGAACCCCTCTCGCTTTGCTGAGGATTTTTTCTTTTTCCTTTTCACCCAATAAATCCATTCCCTCACCCTTCAGTGTGTCTGCATGCCTAATTCCTGGTTGTGTGACAAGGACCTAGTTTTAGCTGAACTAAGGAGCAAAGTCCTATTAGTTGCAATGTAATCATGATCAGTTAACTTTTCAAATGTTAGTTTCATTCTCAGGAAGAAGGTTCTAAATAATTGTTCTGACTCCTTTCCTGATCTTTCATTGTATGCTATTGTTACATCTTAGAAGGTGAAAAGATGTAGTCCCAAATTTTCAGCTATATTTTGGTTTCTGTTGCTCATCCTAAGGAGGTGGGGTGAAGAAATTAAGAAAGAGAAACTGATAGAAAAGAAAGAAAAAACAAAAAACTTCTCAGATTTTTAGAAAAGTCTGTCTTTTGAGAACTTGTCTAGCTTTATGAGATTTAAATGTGTTCAGTGAGGCAAGAAATGAGAACATTATGATGTGTTTGTTTGAATGACTTTAATACATACTATGTATTTACTCATTTAACAAATATTTGTTGACACTGTGTGCCAAGCAGTACTCTTGTACTGTCTATTTTGCAGTAAATTAAAAAAGACAAAGGCCCTATTCTCATGGAACATGTGTTCTGTGGCAGAAGAGACACGATAAGCTAATAAACATCTGTGTTGATAATAATTGCTAAGAAAGAAAATTAAAGCAGGGTAAAGGGCCAGACAATGTAGGGCAGGAGGTGACATTTCAGGTGAGTTTAAGAATGCATAGATTTACTAAGGAGGCAGTTGAGGCCTGACTGCAGTGAACCGAGGCCACAAGCCACATCTGTACAGGACCATTCCAGGCAGAAGGAACAGCAAGAGCAAGTTCTCCAAAACAGGAGTGGATTTGGCATGTTTACAAAATAAGAAAGCCGGTGTGCTAGAATGGAATGAGTAGCTGGAGAGTGGTAGGAAACAAAATCTACATAAATTTCTGTGTAAATTAATGGATAGGTGATAGAAAGTAACTGTTGATCTCATGACCAACTACTAGATGAAAAGGAAAAAGACCTGGTTGCCTAACCTCTGAGGCACACTATTGCCCTAAATCTAAATAAATATTTACAAGAAACCTTGTCAGGTAAAAAATAATTGAGGTGTCCCAAATGCTTTGCCATATCCTTTTATGATTCTCTCCGTAGTTCAGAGGAGTAATCACTAGATGGTACTGGAGCCTATGTAATCAAGAAGTTATTTTCCCAGGTGTGTATGGAAAGAAGTATATGGAAAGAAGTGTATATGAAAAACCACTATTTTGCTTCTTTCAAAGCCAGCAAGCTTACCAGTAAACTGTATAAATATGACAGACTGCAACAGTGAGCAAGATTTTTAAACAGAGAAAACTAGGCAGCTAGGGTATTCACAATTTTTTCTTTTTTTTTTTTGGTACATATCATTATTTTTGCAGATATTGTGAATCTAACATTTGTTACACCTTAGGCTTAAAATGGCATCTCCACAGTCACTTGGACATGTACCACTTTCTTGACTGATCATCACTGCTGTTTTCTGCTTTAAACAAATATTTTATGGTTGAAACCACAAATTAGGCATAAATCGAAATAGAGGTATACTTTTTCATCTCTGTAATACTGTCTTTAGGCTTCTCTAGCAAATGCTTGGTTTTCATGCATTTCATCCTTTTTATCAGGGAGATAAAAAGCCTTTCTTGGCTATTTCTCTGAAGCCAGTCCTCTTTAAGTGGGAAAGAAAATAAAAACCAAGAATCTTGTTAAATATTCTTTTTAGTCATTAAGACATTTCCCTGCTTGCCCATTGGGAACTGAGCATGAGAAAGAAATATGGGTTGTCAGCAGGTTATTTATTCCAATCCTCAAGGGACCTCTAATGGTTAGTCCCCTTCCCTCAACTTACTATTCTTTAAATATTTTTCTGTATGTACAAGCAAGGGCACATGAAAACATTCCATTTCATGGCCTCCTAACTCAAACTACTAATATGTAAATAGTTTCAAGAGTATTTTCTATAAACTCCAAATATGTCAAAATTATAAACTGTGACATAGTCATTTCCCATATTTAGATTTTTGGAATATTTAGAACTTAAATGTAATAAATGATTTTACTTACTAAGAGGTCATTTAGATGTTATTTTCCTGACAGTCTAAAATCTAAATATATATAAGTGCTTTACTGGTACCAACTTAATAAAATGTGAATAAGCTGTTATAACTAGCACTAAAGAATTCGTAGAATTAAATGAACAAAATAATCTGTGGATTCAGCTAAAGAGGAAGGTAACAGAATGCTGTTGCACAGAGATAAATTAAAATACTTTTTTTTTTTTTAAGGGCAATTTTGTTGTCACAGACTGCAGAAGACCAAAATACTTATAATGTTGCAGTAAGAAATTACGGCAGATTATTATGGTAAGCATAGTTTTTCTCCATTAATTCTGTCAGTTGATTGTATTTTTCTGGTGAAAGCTATGGGACTGATGATATACTGACTAGTTCCCAGAGTAGTGGAACATGTAGGATGCATAATTTCCATAGAAACAGGCTGTGTATGATAACTAACCTCAGTATGCTTTATATGGAGCAGATTTAGAACTCAGGGTTTGTTGACTGGAGATGAGAACATTTGGAAGAGAGGTAGTAGATGTCTCTAATAGTAGAAGCCTAGTTAATTGAAAGGGGCATTAGATTTATTCTTATTTGTAATATATTCTTAAACTGGGGATGAACATTCGGGGTCCGGTAACCCCTTTGAAATAGTACACAGAAATTGTTGCGTGAGTACCGTTTGGGGATGGAGAAGGAGCTCTATATCTTTTCTCAGTTTTTTGGAGGCTTCTGACTCTAAAATAAGAACGAATGAAAGAAAGATAAAGAATCAAGTGTTTTAGAGGGTAGAACTAGGGCCAGAGAATAGAAGTATTGTAAGAGGAAGGTTTTTGATTCAAGTTAAGGCAGCATTCCTCAAGTTTAGAGCTGCCTGAAAGTTGAATGGTCTAGTTTGAAAAACACTGTTAAAACTATACTGTGATGTTTTAGGATTAGTGCTACATCTTTTAAGGAGCTACACGATAGACTTTAGGTGGCCAGTTATTTTCTTTTATAACTGTGTAACTGAATTATATCCAAAATTGGAAAATTGTACTGTTCTGACAGCCTCTCCTTTCAATTATTTTAAGCTGTTAATATTTAAAAGTTGAAAAAAAAATTTAAAAATTGATAGAGCTGTCAGTTCCAAGGTTTTGTTGAAGCAGAGAATAGATACATTATATGGAATAAAATATCTGTTCTTTTTAGTTTTGATGTTTTATATAATCTAAGTACTAATGTAAGTATTTTAGAAGAAAATATATACCTTCCATTGAAAACAGATTATCTGTTTTTTTTAAATTGTTTTTATTATGAAATGTATGAAATGTACGAACATGCAGTAAGTAATAGCATAATTTAATGAAAAGTCACTACACAAATTATGTCTTACAATTCTGTCAGCTTGCTTCAGGTTACTTTTTCAAAGAAAAAGTTTCGGATAAATTTGTTGAAGTCCCCACATTCCCTTCTCTAGTTCCATTATTTTCTCCACAAAAGCATGCATATCTTAGAAGATAGTGTTCATTTAAATAACACTTTTTAATATATATGTTACGTGTCCGTAAACAATCTAAGGTAGTCCTCTTTTATCAAAATTTGAGTATTGATTTTATAAATTCTTTCACCTTTATAAAATTTATTTAGAAGTAAAGGTTTCCTATATTTTTAGCCCTCATTCATATCCTCCAAGATTAAAAAGATTTTATAAAAAGATTTTCACAACACATTAAAAATAAAAACAGATTCAGGTTATAGTGATGGATACCAGAAAGAAGAATCTCAAATATATAATGTTTCTCTTCAGATGATGGCAGTTGAACTTATATATATTTCTTTTATCTTTATGCAAAAACAAGTTATTTTTCTGTTATTAATAAGTATTGCACTTTAGTATAACAATTTATATCCCCCCTCCACTTTAAAAAAAAAAAAAAACAGTTTCACTCTTGTTGCCCAGGCTGGAGTGAAGTGGCGCGATCTCAGCTCACTGCAACCTCTGCCTCCCAGGTTCAAAGTGATTCTCCTGCCTCAGCTTCCCCAGTAGCTGGGATTACAGGCACCTGCCGCCATGCCCAGCTAATTTTTGTATTTTTTTAGTAGAGACGGGGTTTCATTATGTTGGCCAGACTGGTCTCGAACTCCTGACCCCAAGTGGTCCGCCCATCTCGGCTTCCCAAAGTGCTGGGATTACATGTGTGAGCCACCATGCCCAGCTTCTTCCCTCTTAAACACAAAAATGAATAATGTTTTGTTTGTGGAATTTTAGTGTGTCTGTATGCCCTCCAAAAAAGAAAAAAAAAATGTGCAGATAAACAGTTTACACAAAAGATAGGTTTGATTCTGACTAGGCATTTTATGTCTTGTTAAGCTTGGCAAAGATGCTAGAACCATACACATAGGTTAATATTTAACTAAGTAAAAGTGTCAGGCTTAAAAAAATTAGAGTTCCATATAAAAGTCAACTTGAAATTATTTTTATAGTTTGAAGTTTTAATTACAGTTTATTTTAAAAAAGAGAGACACTGTAATTTACTAGAAATGATCATTTTCACACGTAACTTGAAAGAAGCAAAATATGAAATTAAATCCCCCAGTACATCCTGTTTGTAATATACCTTCTATTTTAAATTCTTTCTACAGCTTTAACACTAATTTATTATAGCTTACTGAATTGTCACTATTAAAAAAGAAGTACACATGAAATTATCAAAACAAACAGTGTAATTTTTTTTTTTTCTTGACAGAGTCTTGCTCTGTCGCACAGTGGTGTGATCTCAACTCACTGCAACTTCTGTCTTCCGAGTTCAAGCAGTTCTCCTGCCTCAGCCTCCTGAGTAGCTGGGATTATAGGTGTGTGCCACCATGCCTGGCTAATTTTTGTATTTTTAGTAGAGACAGGGTTTCACTATGTTGGCCAGGCTGGTCTCGAACTCCTGACCTTGTGATCCACCTGCCTTGGCCTCCCAAAGTGCTGGGCTTATAGGCGTAAGCCACTGTGCCTGTCCCAACTTAGTGTAATTATATCTCAGTAATTTGATGATACACATCAGAATTACTTTTGATATTAAAAGTAAGTTGTGTTTTACTTCTTAGTTCCATTGGTGAATATGATAAAGCTATCCAGGCTTTTAAGTCGACACCCCTTGAAGAGTTAGAAGACATCACAGGGTTTGCATTGGCTTTATTCATGAAGGGGCTTTATAAAGAAAGCAGCAAAGGTAAGTATGTTGCTCTGAAGCTAAAGGACACGTCTAACTTTTCGAGAGTTGAGTTTAATCATGATAAGCATACATACAGAAAGATGTAATAATTAGATGGGGTGGGGATTGCCATGTTTATTAAAATCTGACTAGGAGTCAGGAGTGATACTAGGTACTTTTCATCTGTTACCTCATTTAGAATGTTATGATGAACAGTCTTTATAATAGTGTCATGAGCTAAGTGTTCATTATACAGATGAGGAAACTGAGGCTGATCACTTGTGGCAGATGTGTGATTCGGCATTTGAAAGCAAGTATTTACTACTTAGATGTTAATTTCTGATAAATGAAGTCCTCAACCACTGCTGCTAATCAATTTTGATTTCTCCAAACCTGTTAAATGATGCATTTTCACATATATGAGCTTAGCCGACATGTGTAGAGAGCATTTAAGTATCTACTGCTTGATAGAGTTGCTGGGCTGCACATGGGAATTTTGGTGATACTCTGTGGCTCCAGGCCTCTGCTCTGGCCCAAGTTGGCTCTTAAAGACAGTGACCTAGATCCCTGTATAGATTCTGAAAGTAGAAGTTAAAGATTGTCATGTAATAATCCTAATAATACTTCAGAATCACCTTGGAACAGTGAAAACAGGTTTGATTATTATAAATGTTTATTCTATCTGCTTGAGAACAGGAGAATACAAAGTTATAACTGTATTTAGACCTTTCTGAAAAATAGGATTAGGAAAGGAAAAATCCCATGCTTCATTGATCAGGATGGCTTTTATATTGTTTTGTTTGTTTTCAATTTTATGTATCAGCCTATGAGAGAGCCTTGTCTATCGTTGAATTGGAGCAAGACAAAGCCCATATCTTGACAGCTCTGGCAATAACTGAATATAAACAAGGAAAAATGGATGTAGCCAAGACATTGCTATTTAAATGGTATGTATATTTGACATCAGCACTTTACTTGATCAGATACTTAAATATTTGGGTTGAAATTTGGAGCAATGTAAAATGAAGTTCTTAATATTTTAGGAACTTTTGGGTGAACAAAAGGGATTGGGCCCACCTGGTTCTGAATTGATAGTCACAGGTGGAGCTACAGCTTGTGATTTAATTCTTAGCCCTGGATCTCCTCAGTCCTTCAAAACTGTCCTATACTCTGTTGCATATTTGTTTTTTTACAAGAGCAACTGATCACCTGATAAGTAGTATCTGAAAATTTTAATGAAGATAGTTATAATGAAGCCTTGTTTTTTGGCTTCTTCGATTCCCAAAGAGATATTTTTTTCTTTCCTTTTCAAGATAACCTGTTAAAAGGTTCATTTAAAGGTGAATCTTTTTTAAAATGTATAAGAAAACTTAAAACGATTTCTGTGTTTTTGGAATAAGTTAATAAAATAATGACCTGTGCTATTTTTGGCTACTTATATAGTATTTTTTAACTTCTTGAAGATTAGTTTTTTAGAAAATTGGCTTTAATCCCTTCATAAGCAGTAGTGATTAATGTGTGCTATTGAACAGTGGTCCTCACTGAGTGTTTTATTCATATTTTTGAGTGGTACTAATCCTCATGGTGCAGAGATATTCTCCCATTGCAAAAAGCTTATACCCTTACCTCCCACCCATTAAGTGCTAATATTAGCATTCCTCAGTCATTGTGACTACAACAAAAAAAATTGCCTCTGTAACTACCCCATCTCCAAAGGTGGGGGAATGGAGATGGTTATATGGTATGGGTTGAGAACCAGTTCTATAGGGTAAACTTTACATTTGTTCATTTGATGTGATGCCTTTGTCTTATCCTGTGTCATTATAGTCATTTCCTTATCGAATAAATAAGCAATTTTTTTCTTCCTCTTTGTTGGTTAGGAAAAACCAATTTTAAAGAAAATTGTGTCACTTTACATGGATATATCCTTATAACATGTATCTGTGGTTATATATAACATGTTCTGAGAACTTAAATTTGCAAATGACTTGGTGACAAGAATCATAGATACTAATTACTGAAGTTATCAAGAGCAAAAGTAACTCCATATTAGAGGTGTTAGATTAGCCTTTGGTTACTGCTTAAGACAGTAAATAGAAGTGGGGAAAAAAATAACAGTATAATCTTTCCTTTTCTCCTTCTCCTTGTCACCAAGTCATTTGCAAAAAAAACACCTTTATGCCTATGTTTTATGTTGTTGGATCCAAGCCTAGATTTTTTGTTTTTTCATGTTTCTTCCTTTGTTTTTGATTTTCTGCATGTGCTCATCCAAACTTGACACTACCAACTGCTTCCATCTCTACCCATTGACATTCTTTTGTTTGATCTTCTTTCTATGAAAAGTTCAGTTACTTAATCTATATTGCTGTCATTTTGGCATTCATAGCTTGGGAACTGAGCCAGTGTCCTAGACACTGATTTAAGGGGAATAGGATTAAGTTCATTATGTAAGGGGAAAAAATCTAGTTATCAACTTTACAGACTTTATGATAATAAGTAACCATGTGTAAAATCCCTAGAACATGGTAAAAAAACAACATACAGGTATTGAACATTTACCTAATATTAGAATGTAGTCATTTCAGTAATAATTTAGATTCTGTTTATTATTAAGTATTAAAGTAGGTAGTTTTTTTTTTTCCTTTGAACAAAGCACAAATTAGAATTTCTTTTTTTGTTATCGGTATTGAAATTTACTGTTTGCATTTTTAGTTGTACCCGTTAGCAGTGTGGTTATTTGCTAGACGTGACACTGACATACTTCCATATTTGGATGCATATGTATTAACTCTTATTGTAAAAAGAGTTACTATGGATACTTTAAGCTATTTACTTCAGAGCTGCCTCAGAAAATTTATGATTTCATACCCGTTTGTCAAAATGAAATATAAGACTCCTCCTTCCAAAAATAGTCCAAAGACTTAGTGGTAGATGTGTGACATTTTACAATGTGATAAATATTTCTGTTATATTTCAATGAGCATTGTTTAAAACTTGGAACTGCTAAATTATTAGTTTATTTTTTACATAAGGTCACTTAAATGAAAAGTGATTAAAATATATCTTTCCTACTTTGCCATCTACAAAACATCAGATATTACAGATGTTAGATTACATCTCAGTGTTAAATCTTCACTGATAGATGTACTTACATAAATCATGAAAATTCTACTTAAACTATAGAAGTGAATTGTGGACATAAAAATGGTTATGCTGTTTGGATAATGGCACTAGGCAGCATTTGTATAATAACTAATGGCAAAAATTCATGGCTAATGTTGTATAAAATAAAATATTCTTTGAGTAAAATATTCCCTTTATTAATGTTATAGAAGGGGGGATACAAAAAGGAACTCACAGTTTGTATGACAGTGTCAAATATTATTTTGATTTTAGTATTTCCTGTTTTGGTTTATTTGCATCTTAAAAGTGTATAATTTGCATCTAAAAAAGTATCAAACATTGTTTGATGAAGCCTAATTATGCTGGACTGTTTTGACCTGATTCAATCCTCTGATAAGCAGTTGTGGATGTTGGGCATGAGAACTGAATCATCTTTGTCTGGAATGATACTACACTCCACAATTTCTACTTTGGAGAAATTCTAACTTGTGATTCCTGGTAGAGCAAATTATTTTTCTAGCCTAGCAATGATCTAGAAGCAGAGGAATCCCAGTACCTTTTAAAAGTTATTATGTGGTTTTCTTTTAAAAAGCTCCTGTTTTTGGAAAGTAACATTTATGGGTACGACACCTGTTCATTATTTGCACATAAAATAAAACCATTTAAAAAGTTGAGGTTTTTAAAAAAAAATCCTTTATTTTTATTACAGTATAAAATTCACAATAATTATTATAAGTTTCATTGTTACTGGAGAGCTAAGATTTTCTTTATTTAAATTAACAAGGATTCCTAAACATTAATGACTTTTCCTCCATAAGGCTAAGTCAGATTTTATAGTTGAAAGAGGAAAAAAAAGATGCTAGATGTTTACCTATAAAATGTAAATTCTTCTTATATTATAAAAATACTCATTTGGAGTACAGTTGATATAGAGATAATTTGTACTTATTATGTAAAGTGCTGGTTTCAATACCATAGGGTAAATAAGACAAAGCTTTATCAGAATGATAAAAATCATATTTTAATTGAAGAGTTTTTTTTATTATTCATACCTTCTAAGATTTTATTGAAACTCAACATTTTAGCAAAATTGTCCTAATTATTTACCTAATTACTGAAACTCAAAGAAACTAATTTATATTTGTTTCTAAAGCTTAGTGTATTAGTTTTCACACTGCTAAAGAAATACCCGAAACTGGGTAATTTACAGAGAAAAGAGGTTAATTGACTGAAGATTCTGCAGGCTGTACAGGAAGCATGGCAGCATCGGCTCTGGGGCAGCCTCAAGAAACTTATAATCATGGCAGGAAGTGAAGGGGAAGCAGGCATACCATACATGGCCAGAGCAGGAGGAAGACAGAAAGAGGGGAGGTGCTTGCACACCAGGTCACGTGAGAAGTCACTATACAGTAAGCCATTCACTATTCACTAAACCATTCATGAGAACTCAGCTTCATGATCTAGTCACCTCCCACTAGGCCCTACCGCCAACACTGGGGGATTACAATTCAACATGAGATTTGGGCGGGGACACAGATCCAAACCATATAGCTTAGATATAATGACCAGAAAATAAGTTTGGCTTCTGTTGCTCTGTGAAAGAGTCACTGGTGCTTTTAACTGCTTCAGACAATCAGGGAATTTGCTATCTCTAAACACTAAGAAATTTGCTTTTATATTAAAGTTGAGTTTAGTTTAGTGAATCTTAATGTAAATTGCCTTTTATACTAAATAATGTTTAAATAGTTACAGATAAAGACTACTCTAATCATAACTAATAGGTAATTTTAAAATATATTTACAGCTCTATCTTAAAGGAACCAACCACAGAAAGCCTTCAAACCCTTTGTGCTCTAGGGTTGACAATGCAGGATGCTACACTGTCAAAAGCAGCACTTAATGAGTTATTGAAGCACATCAAACACAAAGACAGTAATTATCAGAGATGCCTTCTTACATCAGCCATCTATGCGCTCCAAGGCCGCAGTGTGGCAGTGCAAAGACAAGCATCTAAAGCTGTTCACAGGTAAATTCTGTATTTGTGAACTTGGAACCTAATTATATTTGATATGGTTGCATTTGACATTTGGACTTTATTAAGACTATAAAATAAGGTAAGCATATACATTTGAAAACCAAACCTGGCTTTATGAAATTTTACACAGGACCAGGTAACTGACTGTATATATTATTTTACTATAAGCATTTTTTAAAATTCAATTGCTAAGTTTGGCCCTTAGTCAATTTAAGGCTCAAACTTTGTTTTGCTATTAAAGCTCTTAATTCCCAAGTTTGTAATATTCTTAGTCTGTTGTCTGGTACTGTCTAGATTGATGGCTTTAGTAATTTTCAGCCATTTAAACATTCATTAATTTCTTCAAAATTTGAAAAAAGAAAGCTGTCATTAGCAGCAGTGGTTAATTATTCTATTTTATTTTCAGCAGTAAAGTGTCATGTCTGTAGTTTCTTTTCCTTTCACAGTTCATTTTTATTAATCTTTGCTGTTTTTTTTTAATTGTTATTAATAGCTTAGTCCTTATGTCATTTTCATTACTAGTCATCTTGCTGCCATGCAATATTGTTTATCCTATAATTTTTAGGATAAATTTCCTTACCTTTTCTTTAAGGAAATTTAATACACTGTGTTCAAACACAAAGAGATTATAATCATTCATTGTTGATTTTTTTCTTCTTATTTTCATAAAGACTTGATGTATATGGGTGATATAAAGTATGTTTTCAACCAAACATGCACAATTAATATGAACTTGTGTTAGATGTCTAAAAGGTTTTAAACTTAATAAATTGTTGGTTGTTTGTACATTTTGTAGTTAAAGTAACTTGTCCCTAAGCCTGCTGCTTTTGCCGATCTCTTTAGTAACCCTGGTGACCCCGCTCTTTGGTCTCTGTTGTCTCGAGTTGTTGCACAGTATGCTCAACGAAATGCAAAGGTAAAGAAATGTTTGTTTCCAATTCTAGCAAAAAGATAAACCGACTTGTGATGTGGTAAATACGATCATTTTAAACTATGGCATTATTTTTCTGAAAGATAATTTACACAATGAAGAGAGTTCTGTTATTATCTAAATTCTCCAGTAGTCATTCAACAAATATTATACCGAGTTTTTTCCATGTACAGTTGCACTGTTCTAGATGTTGTGGGAGCTACAAAGAAGTAGGAAGATCTTTTTGAACACATACAGATTATGTTAATGATGTGGGATAAAGTAATGTAACATTGCCGTATAGTAAGCACTAGCTATGTGTTTTTGAATCCCAAAAGATAATTTTATTTAAAATCTTCTTAAAGATAAGGCAGTAAGAACTAGAACACTGCTGTATGCAAAAATGTAATTATAAACATGAAGTCAGTGACATTCTATGAAGCATTATATACTCTATTTTAGTTTGTAACAGCCAGATATTTTCAGGAGTTTGTATTCTATTAACTTCTGTGGTTAATATATCCTCTCCATAGTTCGCTTCACTAGTTGGTAAACATAATAGTAATAGCTAATGTTTTGAACACTTATCACACTAATAATTCCAATATCTGAAATCTGTGAGACGGTCTGAGTCTTGTTCATTATTTTTACTGATTTTCATTCTTGGTGGCTTTGTTTCTTTGTTTACCCAGTTGTGTGTACTTGAAAATTATTTGTAGGAATAATTTGAGGCCTAGAATTAAGGTACCTTTCTATAGAAATAATTTGTACTTGCTTCTGCTGGGTGTTTGGGAGGTCCATCAATCTGGGACTATGTTAAACAAAGTTTAGAACTTAGGAGTTTTGGACCAACCAGGCTACTTTTTTTTTTTTTTGAGATGGAGTTTCGCTCTTGTTACCCAGGCTAGAGTGCAATGGCGCGATCTCAGCTCACCGCAACCTCCGCCTCCTGGGTTCAGGCAATTCTCCTGCCTCAGCCTCCTGAGTAGCTGGGATTACAGGCACGCGCCACCATGCCCAGCTAATTTTTTGTAGTTTTAGTAGAGACGGGGTTTCACCATGTTGACCAGGATGGTCTCGATCTCTTGACCTCGTGATCCACCCGCCTCGGCCTCCCAAAG
Source organism: Sapajus apella (assembly GCF_009761245.1). NCBI lineage: Eukaryota > Metazoa > Chordata > Mammalia > Primates > Cebidae > Sapajus > Sapajus apella. The sequence goes on from NW_022436941.1 coordinate 44,795,690, forward strand.
TGCTGGGATTACACCAGCCAGGCTACTTTATGTCTGGGTTGCTAGTTCTTGAAACTTGGCTTAATTCTGATTCACCATAAACCTTAGGGTGTGGTCTTTTGGGGTTTCAGCTTATTCTGATGTGGGTTTCCTCTATACTCCCCTCCTTGTGTGAACCTGGGCTTTAATTTTTGTCCTACTAGCCTATACATCCTTCAGGGTTAAAATTAAAATTTGTTAGCATTTGAGCTGGGTGCAGTGGCTCACGCGTATAATCCCAGCACTTTAGTAGGCCGAGGCAGGCGGATCACATCGGGTCAGGAGTTCATGACCGTCCTGGCTAACATGATGAAACCCTGTCTCTACTAAAAATATAAAAATTAGCTAGGCATGGTATCACATCCCTGTAGTCCCAGCTACTCAGGAGGTTGAGGTAGGAGAATTGCTTTAACCCAGAAGGTGGAGGTTGCAGTTAGCCGAGCTCATGCCATTGCACTCCAGCCTGGGTGACAGAACAAGATTCCATCTTAAAAAAAGAAAAAAAAATTGTTGCCATTTGCAAATGGCAGAAGCAGCTTCCCTGCTCACTTGTCTCTGAATTTCAGTTTTCCCTTTCAGTTATGGCTTGGCAAGTCCTTAATATCTTGTCAGTTATTCAGTGTGTTTAAGAATATGTTTTTAAAATGTTTTATCTCAGTGCTTTTTAAACTTTACTGTGCAATTGAAGTCACCTGGTGACCTTGTGAAAATGCAGATTCTAATTTTCTAGGCCTGAGGTGGGACCCAATATTCTGCACATCTAACAACCTCTTAGAGAGTGTGGATGCCGCAGATGCACAAGCCGCAGTTTGGGCAGCAGGGTTTTATTTCACATTTTTAGTTATTGTTAGTGAGTGAGTAGACTCAAAGAACCTGAAAGATCATTGTTATTAGACTCCAAAATTACCTGAATGAAGTGCTTTATTATGTGTCAGCTATCAGCATTTTTATAATCTCAACAACCGTATGAAGTAGCTGCAATTATTTAAAGTTATAGATTTCAAATTGACCTAATGAAAACTCAGTGATGCTACATGTATTTTTCTTATTTTTAGTATTGAGTTGATTATTGAAGCAATGATGAGCTTCATGGTGCCTTGAACTTTGTTTTACTAGAGTATGGAAGTTTTAAAAATACTGTGTATTTTCAGGTAGTAAACCATGTTAGTTTATCTTTTTGATTGCTCTCTTCCAGTCTTTTTAATCTTTTATATTGTTAGAAAATGTATACATTTCGTTGGTAAAATTACGTAACTTTTGAACCTTCAAATGAATATTCTGAAAGTAGAGTTGGTCACAGTAGAAAAGATTTCCTTTCACAAGAATATTAGTCTTTTCAAACAGTAATAGTAAGTTGATACTTATAAGAAGTTTAAGAGTTATAAATGTGGTAAAACTGAGCCTTTCCAGGCAAGATCTTATCAATCTTAATTTTCACTTTTTCATGAAAGTTTTTGCATGTGTATAAATCATCACTATTTTCTGTTCTAGGGAGGTGTTGCAGCAGGAAATGTGGCTCATATTCTGGACTCAAATCACGGAAAGGTTAGTTTGCCATAGTACAAAGGAAATGTTGAATTTATTAAATAATATTGATGAAGGAGTAATAATTTTTATAGCCTTAGGGATCATATCATATCAAATAGAGTCTTTTTAGTCAGTTTGAAAGAGAGGGAGCTATTAGGAAAATTGGCTAACATACTTCTTTTCTCTTATGTAGAAGGCGTTACTGTACACTACAGTAAATCAGTTGGCTATGGGAAGCAGTTCAGCAGAAGATGAAAAAAATATTGCACTAAAGACCATTCAGAAGGCAGCTCTCCTTTCTCCAGGTGCATATAATATCTATTTCATTAATTCCAATTTTTTTTTCTAAATACATACTTTTTTAAATGGAGGCAAAATCTTTCACACAATATATATTTTATTGGCATTTTTTGTACCAGACAAAAATGTACATAATTTAGATCTTCTACAACAGGAATTTGGGTGATTAAAGTGTTATGCACTATGTAAGTGTTTAATACAATATATAATACTATCAGAAATGACATTTAAAAATTGATGCATCATAGATTCACATAGTTTCAAGGTGCATGTGATAATTCAGTACATTTATATTCACTAATTTAGATTCTATTAATCCTGCATTCATTTGTGGTTTATAGGAGCAAAGTTTATATTTCCCTGAAATAAGACAAAAGGGAATTTTAAGAAAATATTTCAAGATTTTGCATATTATTTGATTATCTGCTTTTGGCTACTGATAAGAGAGTATCAATTATCGGAAGAGGCCTAAAGGAATGTCTTCTTAATGATACTTTATTACCTGTACTGAAAGTCTGAACTATACACATATTTTCAAGAAACAATTTTAAACAATTTCCATTTTGCATCAATATGGCTTAGAGAGTTTTGCCTATAGCTACTAAATTATTTAACAAACATATTTTGATAGTTTTATGTGTGGTTAGCTTCTTGAAGGATGGTGATGTATCTTCTGTGGTAACTGTTAGAAATGCCAGTTATGGCCTCACCTAAGCTAATTGTGTCATATGTAGGCTGTTGATCACAAAGGTACTGAGGAATGTCACTTAAGCATGCTTCCATTACCGCTATTGGAAAATGCCAGAGAAGACTGAAATGTCTAGCAGTATAGGGTTATAAAGTATATTTTTACACAATATAGTATTATTTTTAATACTAAAGAAACCATTAAATGTATTCCCTTTCAACTCTTCAAATGTGTTAGATCAGAATGCTGTTGCTTTTGGCTAAGCACTGTTGGGAAAGAAATTATACAAAGAACAAGTTCAATATTATCTTCACAACAAATTGTAAAGAACCTCATTAAGGTGCAAAATATCTAACATTTCAGGGATTATTTTCTAAACTAATTTAAAAAATCAATATTCTGTTTATCTTTTCTTTCATTTTGACGTAGAACAAAAAGAGACTAAACATTTTGATTTGTCTATGTTGTATGTGTATATGTTGGTAAGTTTTTTATTTTTGGAGTTCTCAAGTAAATATTAGATAGACTTACTCTCAAGAATTCTTATTGTGGATCCAGAATGATAAAAGATCTGTTAGCTTTTGATTGTATAAGGACATAAACTTTAGAAAGGTGAGACTGCCCAGATAAGGTCCTCTCTAATGATCTCTGATGTTCCCAGATTATCTAGATAAATACATACTCAAGGAAGCAGAGACGCTTAAAACAGTGACTGAGTGGTAAAGATGAGTGCCTGTTTGAGACTTGTCCTTAGAGTCCAATGAAAATGAATCTAATTGTAGTTATGTGTAGTGGCTGTACCCCTAGTCCTTGTAGATCTTTAGATGAACAAAGTACAGTTTTCATAGATGCTATTCCAAGGAGTCTTGTCAGGAATATCAAGATAATTCCAAGAATTTAGAATTGAATGGAAAAAAAAAACCCAATTTCTGCTAGATTAGTGCTTCTGTGATACTAAGAGGTATTTTTGGCAAACTGTATTTTAAAATTTTTACATTTGTTATTTATATATTATCTTAGAGTCATTTTATGTTATAGGGAATTTGGGTTGATGATAATCTATGGAAGAGTTCATAGAAACAGTAACTATTTTGTGTTGTGATAGAAGAACTTGCTGCCAACTATTGTCCATTCTCCCACCAGAAATCCAAACTATATAATACTGTAAGATCCCTAACAAGTCTATCCCCTTAATCTTAGGATTAATTTAATATTCAGAGATTGACTCCACTTCTGTTGGAATCATAGAATTTAAGACCCTATGGCACCTCAGCTATTATCTGGTTTAGTTGTCTTGTTTTATAGGAAAATGAATCCTAAAGGAAGAACTACCACACATTAATTAGTGGCATTGCTAGACCTGAAACCCAGATCTAAGGCTGTCATGTGCCTTTCTCTATATAGTTCATCATACGTTCTAGAAAATGGTCCCCATTTGTTTATTTTGGAATTTGATTATGTCTGTGCTACTTAAAATAAAATAGTCATTATTTGGAGCAGAAATTGTTTCATAATATGGAGGTATGTATTTAATTTTTTGTAAAAGTATTTGATCTGCATAAGATTTTAATGATTCTTGTAATTTTGTTGATTTTTTACTTTTAGCGGTAATACTGGGCACCTATAACTGAAGTAGATATATATTTCAGACATCTGATAGAAAACATATATTGGGTGGGATGATCAGATAAGAAAAAATAGAAAGCTGAAGCTGAAAAGTATGATCACGTAACTATATTGTTAACTAGTACCTGCTTGTGAGAATTTAAAAGCATTCATTTGTTTTTTAAGCCTAACAGGACTAAAATATTAACATGTTGAAGTGAATGGCAAAATAAGATTTATAAAAATAAATGACCAAACAAATGAAAAGAAAAAAAACTTGTAAATGCCAAATCTCCTTCACATTTTTTTTTTCACAACTAACTTTCTTAAAAAGAGAAGTCTTTATGCATTATCTTCTCTATGCATAAAAAGTTTCCTTCCAACTCACTATTATTGGACTTTCCTCCTTCTCCCTCCCCTGTAGCTGCTGTCAAGGTTGAAGGAAAGAAGGAAAGATCAAATGAATGAAGGATATGTAATCATATAAATGCTTCACTTGGAATGATGAAATGACTTTCATACTTGCCTGTTAGAATATAGTTAAAATCATAAGCCTTTCCTTTGGCTTAAACTTTTCTTAAGAACTGGAAAATTGCGTTATCTTCCTTGTCCTAGGACAGAGTCTTTAAAACAACGATTACTAAGTGATGAAGATGAGTGAGACTTGTCCTTGGTGTCCAGTGAAAGTGAATCTAATTGCCCTTTCCACAGTAATACGGCACTCTAGGCAGCTGAGCTAATAACCAGCCATGAAAGAAGAACTTAATAGGATGTTTCTCATTCTCTGATACGTTTGGAAAAATTGGAAAATCTCTAAAGATGAATGTAGCAATGTGTCTCTGAAAACAAGTGCAATTTAATTTTCCTTTGAGAAAGTGAAATTGTTTTTTAGATACAATTTTTTTAAACTTGTAAACTCTTACTCTCATTTTTGATAGTTTTTCAGCCACATATTGATTTTAACAAGACTTACCACTGTGTATTTCCTGTTTTCAGGTGACCCTGCTGTCTGGGCTGGGCTAATGGCAGCCTGTCATGCTGATGATAAACTGGCCCTAGTGAACAACACTCAGCCAAAGAGGATGGATTTATACTTGGCACTGTTATCTGCTGTTACTGCTGCAAGTAAGTTTTAAAAAGCATCTGTATACATGATTTAATTCAGATTTCTTGAATGGTTAAATCAGGAACTCAAACAGCTTCAGCATATATTGTTATAAAAAATATATTCATTAAAAATCCATACATAGTATAATATTTGTATATATGTTTGATAAGCATATATATTTTTTTCTCTTCTAGATAGTTTAAAAGCCCAATAGGTTCTGTTAGCTGAAATCTCTTTTTTGTAGCATTTACTTACTTTGAGACTACCAGCATTTTAGGATAGAGGTGACCTGGAAAGAGTCCTTTGCTGAAACCAACATTGAAATTGTCCTGTGATTCCTCCTGGGAATCTTGGTCAGAGTAAGCTGTTAATCTAATCAGATTTACTTAACATTGTTTTGTAAGTCTATAAATTTCTTCATTGAAAAGTGACATAGATTAACCTACTTACATTAATAAGTAGATTAGCCTACTTTTGTCTTGGGACATTAGCTTTTCACTGAATTAATTTTAGGTTATTAATCATTTTTTAGTAAATGTTAAGCATCATTACTGCCTGTATTTTTGACCACCAGGGCAAATTAAGTAGGCTTTTGTTTAATGGTATTAGATCACAGAGTCTTTTATAAGATTGAAATATTTTAATAAAATGAATTTATTAAGTAGTAAATCAGAAATACCTATAACATAGTTATTGTTAAGCCATGTTTTTCAGATTAAAAGAAAGAACAATGTACCTATTTTTAGTTTTTATTCACATTGGCAATCTCTGACTTTCATTGGTATGTTTAGACTATAGGTGTATGAAGTGATTGTTGATATAACTGGGTTAGTATCTATCACATATTTTACCATTTTTTATTTGTTGCTCCTGTTCTTTGTTTCTATTTTTGTCCAACTATTTTTCTGTGTTTTATAGTTTTAATTATACCTTTCATATGATGCTATTTTCTCTTCTTTGTTAGCATGTCAGTTATATTTCCTTTTCTACTTTTTTTTACAGGTTGCCCTTTTTTACTGGTTGCAATATATGTTTACAATTAATCCAACTCCATTTTGAACTAACACTACTTAATGGATGGTGCAAACCCTTATAACAAAACAAGCCTAATTATTGTCCTTTATGTCATTTCTCTTTTGCTTACACATAAACATCCATACACATATAAGTACATATAATCAAATATGTTGTTGCTATCATTATTTTAATTTTTTCTTTTTTTTTAAGAGATGGATTCTTGCTATGTTGCCCAGACTGGCCTCAAACTCCTGGGCTCAAGTAACACTACCACCTCAGCCTCCCAAGTCAAAGATACACTTTTTTTTTTTTTTTTTTTTTAAAGAGATGAGGTGCTGCTATGTTGCCCAGGCTGGTCTCAAACTCCTAAGCTCAAGCAATCCTCTTGTTTTGGCCTCCCAAATATTGGGATTACAGGTGTGAGCCACCACATCCAGCCTATATAGGTGAGATTAGTTTCTTATAGGCAGCATAGGTTAGGTAATTTTTTTTTTTTTAACCATTCAGGCCACCTCTATATTTTCAATGGAAAGTTTAATTCATTTGCATTCAAGGTTACCATTGATACGTGATGCCTTATTTGTGTTGTTTAATTAATTGATTTTTTGTATATCCTTTATTTCTTTCTCTCTTTATTGTATGTTACTGTATTTTGGTGGTTTTCTGTATTGGTACCATTTGTTTCCTTTCTCTTCCTCATTTGTATAATTGGTTTACCAGTGAGTTTTTACTTTTATGTGTTTTCTTGATGGTAAATGTTTTCTCTTCTCTTTCAAGTTCAGATTCCATTAAGCATTTCTTGTAGGACTGGTCTAGTAGTGATATTCAGCTTTTACTTGTCTGGGAAAATTTTATTTTTCCCTCATTTATAAAGGATAACTTGACTGGGTATAGTGTCCTTGACCGAAAGTTTTTTTTGTTTTCAGCAGTTTGGATATATTATCTTATTCTCTACTGGCTTGTAAGGTTTCTGCTGACAAATCTGCTGTTAGTCGGATGGGTGTTCATTTATAAGTAGTGTGCTTTTCTCTGGCTATTTTTAGTATTCTCTTTTTGTCTTTGACTTTTGACAAGTTAACTATAGTGTAACATGGAGAACATCTTTTGGAACTGTATATAATTGTGGATCTCTAAGCTTCCTCATGTTTTTGGATGTCTAAATCTCTTGCTAGAATTGGGATATTGTCATCTATTATTTTGTTAAATAGTTTTTCTAAACGAAATAATTATGTTTTCTTTTTGCCTTCTAGGATACTGAAAATTTAAATATGTGGGTGCTTTATGGTGTCCCATATGTCATGTGGGCTTTGCTTATTCTTTTGTATTTTTGTCTTACTAGGTAATTTAAAGACCTGTCTTCAAGTTCTGAGGCTCTTCTGCTTGATCTAGCCTATTGTTGAAGTTTTCGAACGTATTTATTCATTCAGTGAATTCCTCAGTTCTAGAATTTGTTTGGTTATTTCTTATGACAACTATCTCTTTGTTAAATTTTTCATTAGTATCCTAAATTACTTTTTCCAATTTCTTTGTACTGGTTTTTAGTATTCCCTTCTTGTATCTTACTGAGCTGCTTTATTATCAGTATTTTGAATTTTACCCCAGGATTTCATAAACTACTTTTTGATTCAGATCTGTTGCTATAGAATTATTCTGTTCCTTTGGAGGTATCATATTTCATTGCTTTTTCTTGTTTCCTTTGTCTTACATTGATATATGCACATCTAATCTAACAGTCACTTCCAATTTTTATGGTTTTTTTGGTAGGGGAGCAATTTTTCCTGAAGATGTATCCATGGTGTTGTTTGAGTAGGTCACTTTGGCTTTGATTCTGAGTGTAGTTTCTGATTTCTTTGGTTCTAGACAGCATCAGTGATATTTGTGATTTCTTTGGTGTGTTAGGATATATTTGTTAGTGTAGGCTTGGTGAAGTTTTGGTGGGGCCTAGGATGCCAGGTAGGCCAGTCTTTGGGCCCCAGTGGTGGCAGCAGTGGGCTAAGCTAGCCTGCCTTTGGATGCCAAAACAGTGTACAGTGACACTGGTGTTAATGGGTTTAGGCAGGCCCATTCTTGCGCCTTTATAGATGGATTGCTCAGGTGCCGGGAATGGCAGCATTGGTGTGTTAGTCAGGGTTCTCTTAGAGGGACAGAACTAATACAGGAAAAGAACTAATATATATAAAAGGGAGTTTATTAAGTATTAACTTACATGATCACAAGGTCCCACAATAGGCTCTCTACAAGCTGAGGAGCAAGGAGAGCCAGTCCCAGTCCCAAAACTGAAGAACTTCGAGTCCAATGTTTGAGGGCAGGAAGCATACAGCATGGGAGAAAGCTGTAGGCTGGGAGGCTAGGCCTGTCTCTCATTTTCATGTTTTTCTGCCTGCTTTATATTATCTGGAAGCTGATTATATTGTGCCCACCAGATTAAGGGTGGATCTGCCTTCCCCAGGCCACTGACTCACATATTAATCTCTTTTGGCAACACCACACAGACACACCCAGGATTAATACTTGGTGTCCCTCAATCCAATCAAGTTGACACTCAGTATTCACCATCACAGTTAGGCTGGGTGGGTGGGTGTGTTCTTGAATCCCTGGGCAGCAGGCGTGGTTGGTTGATGGCAGTAGCAGTGGGACAGCCCTCTGGGACCCAAGCCGTCCACACTGGCATTCGTGGTGGCTGCAATGGACTGAGTGCACCAGTTCCCAGGCCCATATGTGGTACATGTGGGTGAGTGCCAGCTGCAGTGTTGCCAGCACATTGGAAGGGCCCAACCTCAGATCCCAGAGGAGTGCTCAAATGCTAATGGTGGTGGTCTGAGCTGGGCAATCCCCAGGCCCCAGGAGGGCATGCTTGGGTACTCTGGGGAGTGGAGCCAGGCCAGGTAGACCTGTCCTTAGGCTCCCTGGGGGGTGCATGCAGGCCTTGGCTGTGATAGGCAGGAGCAGAATGATGCTGGGCTGCCAGCAAATGCTTTGTTGGGAGCAGCAGCTGCTGCATTGTGACCCTGCAACTAGGTAGAGTGGAGTTGCTTTCAGTGTGAGCAGCCATAGGCACCTGGGGGTGGGGGTTGCAGGCTTCAGTCATGCCTCAGCTCTGCTGTATTCCAGTGCAGTGGTAGCTGCAGGGCAGTGGAATTTGTTCTCAGGGTACTTGAATATGCATGGCTACTCCTTACTGGCAGCTCATGGTGGCTGACAGTGGCTCTCACCTCAGCCCCAATATATTCCCTCAGCTCCACTGCTATTCCCTGCCCACAGTCACTGCTGCTGATTATCTACCAGCAGCAGTGGCTGTGGGCAGGGAATAGCAGTGGAGCTTCAGGGCTGTGGAGATACAGGTGCTCTTGGGCTGTGTGGCAAGACCTAGCCTGGTAGAGGGCTGGGCTGTCAAAATAGTGCCACACTCTAGCTGCTTAGGACTCAGGGCTTTGTGGGACTCAGTGTGAGCTCCCACTTTGGGCCAGTACCATTATTGTGTGCTTCCCTATGTTAGTTTTAGGGCCTGCAAGGGTCACAGGGCTGTCTTGTGACTAGAATTATCGGAGTCTATGGCAGGAATGTAGACTGTTAGGGGACTCTTACTTATCCTTTCCCTGCATTTCAGGAGCCTTTCTAGGCTCCTAGCTGATCCCAGCTGAGCATACTACACCACTGCGCTCTCCTTCCTTGCTTTTGGTGTTTCCTATCACTTTTCTGTTGAGTTCCAGTGTGCTTTCTTAGATACTATATTTGAAGTACGATTATCTACTTGCTGTTTGGTTCCTTTCCATGGACAAGGCAAGTACCAAATGCATCTAATCAGCTATCTTGAAGGCAACACTTACTAATTAATTTTACCAAGTATTTAAGGAAAAATAATACCAATTCTACTCAAATTCTTTCGGAAAATCTAAGATAGTAATACCTCTGACATCTTCTGTGAGGCCAGCATTACCCCAATACTAAAACCAGGCAAATAATAAAATTGCTTGTGTACGTAGATGGAGAAATTCATAACAAAACTTTAGCAATTCAAATCCAACAATACATAAAAATGGTAATAATACATCATGATCAATTATGATTTATGCCAGGAATACAAAGTTGATGTAACATTTGAAAATGAATGTAGTTTGCCATATTAACGCCCGTGAAAGATGCCAAAGAGTTTATACTACATGATTCCACTTAGATGAAATTTGTGGAAATGCAAATTGGTCTATGTGACAGAAAACACATTAGGAACTGACTAGGGACAGAGGCCAAGGAAGGGAGGATGGAGTAGGTTGGGGACAAAAGTGATTACAAAGGGGCAAGAGAAAAATTTTGATAATGTTGAATATGTTCATTATCTGGATTGTGATGTTGGTTCACTTTTATGTATGTCAAATCTCATCAAATTGTACAGTTTGAAAATGTGCAGCTGATTTTACATTCATTATATCACAGTTAATCTTTACATGTTTTCAACAAATTATTTTATTGTTTCTTTAGAAGTCACAGTTATATGAGGCTTTGAGTTATTTAGCCACAAATGTCCTGCCATGAAACTTCTCAGATACCTAAGTCTTGTCAGGATAGTCTATGGTACATGTAGCACATTAACTTTTAAAAATTGTGGGTGGATGATAAGTCTAATGGCAATTTTTTAGGAACCAGTTACTCCTCTGAGGACACATTATAAATTGCAGAAGAAAGTAACGTTGGCATTTTTTTGTTTACAGTTAAAGACAAAAAATTCTTTGAAAATTACAACCAGTCTCTTGAAAAGTGGTCTCTCTCACAAGCTGTCACTAGTCTAATAGACACAGGAAGAATATCTGAAGCTGAAACTGTCTGCACAAAGGTATTATTATGGTGTGTGCATTGGAATTCATGAATCCTTATCTCACTTGGAAAATAAATTCAAAAATGGAATGTGTGAGGCCAGACGTGGTGGGTCACTCCTGTATTCCCAGAACTTTGGGAGATTGAGATGGGAGGATCACTTGAAGCCAGGAGTTTGAGACCAGCCTGGGCAACAAAGTGAGAGGTTGTCTTTACAAAAAATTATAAAATTGGCTGGGCCTGGTGATGTATGCCTGTAGTTCCTGCTACTTGAGAGGCTGAGGCAGGAGAATTGCTTGAGCCCAGGAATTTGAGGTTGTGGTGAGCCATGATCGCGCCACTACCCTCCAGCCTGGGAAACAGAGCAAGACCCTATCTCAAAAAAAAAAAAAAAGGGAAAGCATGTTATTTAAAGAACATGTAGTAGCATGTAGTAGTGGTGATGACAATTATGATGATAACAACTAAAATTTACTGATTACTGTACTTGCCACAAACCAGTCACTGCATTTAGCATTTTGTATTTGAACTTCACAGCAATCTTATGATATAGGTATTTATCATTATCCTCATTTTTACAGTTGAGAAAAACTAGGGGTTTAAAGAGGATAAGTAATGTGCTTAGGAGCTCACAATTAGGAATGGATAGAGTTGTGATTTAAACTCACATTTGTCTGACTCTAGGATTCAAGCTTTTATTATAGGTCTTTAAAAACAAATTTTTATTAGTTTTTGGATACCATTAGAGAGACAGTATTTTCCTTTGATTTCTGATTGCTTCCTTCTTAATGCTATATTTTCCAATATCTCTTCAGTTTTCCAAAGTTCTGGATCACATAGAATGACTGTGGAGATTGTCAAGTGGGTGACTGGAACCTACTCGGTAGTCTGTTTTTACATGTCAGGATTATAGGGCTCTATGCTTCAGGCTTTGTGAATAACTGTGTAGTACCTTGCCTAGAACATGGTAGGGGCCCAATAAATATTTACTGAATGAATGAATTAGTTTCCAAAGTGCACTTAGAAATAATGTAATGGTTAAAGAGAGTTTTGAACATGACTTTTCCTGAAAACATCATGTTTCATATGTGTAATGTTTTTGGAAAGATCAGTATACATTTTATAGAGAAGGAAGAATAGACTTTTGGAGATTTCTTTGGTCCTCAAATTTTATGAAAAGCAGAGTAATACATTTTTTCTTTTATTTAAGGAATTCCATCTGAGGTAAGTTCAGGACAATTTATACTTAGTAAACACCATAAATGTTTACTAAGCATAAATTGACAGGACAATTTGTGCTTAGTAAATACAGGAAGTGTTTACAAAGCATAAATTGTCTGTTGCTCTGTGATCTCCAATAGAATAAGTGATGCCTTATGAACCTTTCCTTGTCAGTTTGTTGTTCCAATCTCTTACTTAGAAGAAAGCAATAAAATAAATTTTAGAAATACATTTAAGACTGTGATCTAGTGAGTAAAAAGTAGAAAAGTAGGCTATTGAGAGACAAGCAATAAAGAAACAAATATTTTGGCCGGGCGCGGTGGCTCAAGCCTGTAATCCCAGCACTTTGGGAGGCCGAGGCGGGTGGATCACGAGGTCAAGAGATCGAGACCATCCTGGTCAACATGGTGAAACCCTGTCTCTACCAAAAATACAAAAAAATTAGCTGGGCATGGTGGTGCGTGCCTGTAATCCCAGCTACTCAGGAGGCTGAGGCAGGAGAATTGCCTGAACCCAGGAGGCGGAGGTTGCAGAGAGCCGAGATCGCACCATTGCACTCCAGCCTGGGTAACATGAGTGAAACTCCGTCTCAAAATAAAAAAAAAAAAAAAAAACAGAAACAAATATTTGAAACAATAGTGGGAGGACTTGTATACAGAAATTCTTCATATATACATATATATACACACACACAGGATATAAGTATATATAATACATTTATGTATGTATGTAGGTAAGTATTTTAAGAAATAAATAGTAGCTTAAGGAAATGGGAAAATAGGTCATTTTTCTTACTTGCAGTACTTGAAAACACTGTGTCTTGAAGAAAGACATATATCTTTGTTAATAAGTTAAGAAAGAAAAAATTCATGCCTCTTTTCTTCTTACACAGTATAGTTTATTCCAGTATAGAATAGTGATAGCCTTCCCACTTAATTTTATATTTTCTTACTTCAGCTATCTACTTACATTCAGAACCTAAATTTTTTAGGATATCACTTAAGAGTAAACTAAGTCAAAGGGAAATACATTGTACATTACAATAATAATAGCATTACTGATTTTAAAGGTTATTTAAATGTAAAGTTTGATATTTACAAGTTGTTCATTGTTTTGTTTATTTAGTTTTTGCTGTTGTTTATTCTTTAATAAGAAAAGGTATAAACATTCAGAATTTTATTTTCCCAACTTGGAGAATATGCCTTTTACTTTTAACATTTAAGAACCTATTTGATGTATTCCTATTTGGAATTTAATTTCTAGTTTTTAAAAAGTAACCCTGATCAGCCAGCCGTTATCTTACTTTTGAGACAAGTTCAGTGTAAACCACTCCTGGAGTCACAAAAGCCACTCCCAGATGCTGTACTTGAAGAACTACAAAAAATAGTCATGTCCAACTCAACCTCTGTTCCAGCTTGGCAGGTAAGTTTTCTCCTTTCTTATTTGATTCCTCAATTAAAACACTTCATAATATTAGTTAATGTCAGGGCTATGCTCCATCTTTATTTGGTTTGCTGTCACTCTTACCATGTTCTCTCTCAGTTTCAACAGGTAAAAGGCATTAGGGTTAAAGGAACTACGAAAGTTCAGTACTAATTTAGGATCTACTACAATGATGATTTAAAGCTTTATAAATTTTCTCACTTTAAAACAGCGATGAAAAGACTGTCTTTTATATGGGTTGATATGTTCTGGGCATTTTATAATAAGGGTACCGTAATGGTGTTTAACTCTGCCTTTAGAGGGGATATGTATAGTTTCTCCCTAACTACTTTACAAATAAACTGTATTTAGTGCTTTTAGAAATTATTTTCAGGATTAATGCTTTAATTAACAGATCATCTGCTCTTTCAGGTGGCTCTGGTTATCCATAGTAACAAATGCACAATGATCACTGTGAGCTTTGTTCTTATTGATATTAAAATACAAGGAAGCATATAATTATTTTTTATAATTTGTTATATTTATTATATATTTAATTTGTTATATTTAAATATAAATATAACATTTATAAATATTATAAATAAACATGTGTGCCCCAGAGAGAGTATCAAAGGGGCTTTTTGATATAGAAGTTTGTCTTACTATAATTGGTTTTATATTCTGATCTTTTATTATATCAGCTTCTTGATATCCCTGCTTTAGATAATTTTTTAAAAATTATCTGGCATAAAATTACTGGATTATGAAAACTAAGCCTCCCTTTTACTGTAATTCTCTTTTCCTCTTTCTTCGAGTAAGTTTTCCATATGGGATGTAGGATTTAAGGTCAACATCTAGTTGACCTTAGAATATCTAGTTAACCTTAGATACTTAATTCATGTTGATGATTTCATATTTGTTATGAAAGGGAAAAATACATTGTCAAACTAAAAAGGAAAAATTGAAGATAAATTATATCTTAAGTGTATTAGTCCATTTTCACACTGCTGATAGAGACATACCTGAGACTGGGCAATTTACAGAAAAAAGATTTTTAATGGACTTACTATTCTATGTGGCTGGGGAGTCTTCATAATTATGGTGGAAGGTGGAAGCCATGCCTCACATGGAAGCAGACAAGAGAAGAGAGCTTGTGCAGGGAAACCCCCATTTTTAAAAGCATCAGATCTTGTGAGATTTATTTGCTATCACAAAAACAGCTCAGGAAAGACCTACCCCCATGATTCAGTTACCTTCTACTGGGTCCCTCCTATAACACATGGGAATTCAAGATGAGATTTGGGTGGGACACAGCCAAATATCAGTAAGTAAAGTCTTAAGAGATTGCGCACGCGTGCGTGTATGTGTTATATAATTCACAAGGTATGAAGTGTAAAAATCTTAAAAGTACTACTCGTTAAATACGCCTGTTTAACACCTCCCATATCAAGATACAGAACAGTTCCAGCAACCCAACTCCCTCCCCCAGGCCTCTGTCAGTTGATTTTCTTACTCTACTCCCCCCAACCCCAAAACAAGGATCACCTCTATTCTGACTTCTATATAGTTTTTCCTGTTTTTGAACTTCATATCAGTGGTTTACTCTTTTGTATCTGGTTGCTTTCACTCAACAGGGTATCTGCGAGAATCATTTGGTGGTTTCATGTAGCCATAGTTTTTTCATTTCATTTTATGAACATACTATAATATTTATTCATTTTACTATTGATGAATGTTTGGGCGTTTCCAAGTTTTGGCTAGTATGACTAATGCTGCTGTGACCATCCTTGGACGACATGCTTTTTGGTGGGACATAGTATGTATGTATGGTTACTTTAATAGATCCTGCCAAAGAGTTATCTAAAATGGTTATACTAGTTTACACTTGCACCAGCAGTGCATGAGCATTCCAAGTGCTAATATTACTAGATTGTTGTGTTTTTCCCCCATTTTGGTGACTATGTAGGTAATAATATCTTGTGGTAGTTTTAACTTGTGTTTACCTGATATCTAATGACGTCAAACAACTTTTTATATGCTTATTGAGCCTTTGGATATCCTCTGTGTAAAGTGCTTTGCATAATTCTTAATGGGCTATTCCTTTTTTACTTATTGAATTATTGGAATTTATTGTATTTCCTGAATCCAAGCACATTTTTGGATATTTATTTTACAAATATTTTCTTAGATCTATGGCTGCCTTTATTAATGTTATTTTTTGATGAATAGTTTTTAATGCTAATGAAGTCTGATTATGGTTAATGCTTTATTGGGATATTCTATTTAAGAACTTTTTGCATACTCTAGGTTCATGAAGTTTTTTTCGATGTTTTATTTTAGAAATTTTATTGTTTTACTTTTCATGTTTAGATCCATAATTTATCCCGAGTTAATCTTTGTGAATATTGCAGAAGCTAAGGTTTATTTTTACCCATAATTAACACAGTACCAATCTTGGAAAAGACCATTTGGTCCCTATGGAATTATGGCAATGCTTTTATCATAAATCAGCTGTGTATGTATGGGTTGTTCAGGCCTCCTTATTATTTTCCATTGGTCTATTTGTTTTTTCTTTTGTTTGTTTTTTATTCTTGAGTATAGCTTTATAGTTAGTCTTGATATGTGGGTAATATTAAAACTTCCAACTTTTTGTTTTCCTTCAAGTTTGTCTTAGGTCTTTTGCATTTCCAAATACAGTAGTCCCACCTTATCTGCAGGGAGGATGTCCCAACACCCCTAGTAGATGCCTGAAACCACAAATAGTAATGAAACACACACACACACACACACACACACACACACACACACACACACACACAAATGTTTTTTTCCTATACATACGTACATACCTATGATAGTTTAATTTATAAATTAGGCACAGTAAGAGATCAACAACAACAATAATAAAACAGTTATAACAATGTACTATAATAAAAGTTAAGTGAATGTGGTCTCCTTCTTTCTCGCAGAGTATTTTATCGTATTGTACCACAGGTAACTGAAACCACAGTTAAATAAACTACTGTAAATTGTTAATTCTTACCCAAAAAAGCTCTGCTGGGATCTCAATTGAGATTGTTTGGAATCTACAGTTTAAATTGGGGACAATTGACAAAGTAATACTGTACTGAATATTTTCTGTCCACAAATGTAGCATATTCTTCTATTTAATTAGTTTTAAATTTTTCTCAGCAGTGTTTTGCAGTTTTCAACCTAGAGGTCTTTTATACTTTAGTGTTAAATTTATTTCTAGGTATTTGATATTTTTGTTGTTATTCCATTCTCTGTGTGTGTGTGTGTGTGTGTGTGTGTGTGTGTGTGTGTGTGTGTTTAAATTATCTCCAAACATTTAAAAATTCCGTTGATTTTTTATATGTTGACTTTTCAGCACCTTGCTAAATTCACTTATTCTTTGAATGGTTTTGAATTTTGTACCTAGAGAGTTATGCCACTTTTACCTTTTTCTTCCCAATTTTTACATATTAAGGTTTTTTGTTGATTTGTTTGTTTTGCTTTATTGTACTGTCTGGAACCTTTAATACAAAGTTAAAAGTGGTGATAAGTAAACATTCTTGC
The DNA here is from genome assembly GCF_009761245.1 of Sapajus apella. Lineage (NCBI taxonomy): Eukaryota > Metazoa > Chordata > Mammalia > Primates > Cebidae > Sapajus > Sapajus apella. Next base: position 44,812,981 of record NW_022436941.1, read on the forward strand.
CTTATTCTTACCTCAGGTGGAAAGCATTGACTATTTTGTTACTAAGTATCATGTTTGCTATAGGTTTTTATCAATATCTTTATCAGATTAAGAAGATTTTACTCTGAATATGCTAAGAGAGGTTTTTCTTAAAAAATAATGAGTCTTGAATTTTATTGTCTTTTTTTATGGCATCTATGAAAATAATCTTTTTCTTTGTTCTATTAATATGGTGAATTATATTGATTTTCAAATATTAAGCCAACTTTGCATTCTTAGAATAAGCCCTACTTGATCATTATATATTATTATTTTTACATATTACTGGAGTCGATTTGCTAATAGTCAACTGTTGCTAAAAGAATTGGTGATATGACAACTCTTTTTTGACCTGTAATTGTTTTTTGGGCACAGAACTTACCCATAACTAAATAAAAAATTTTTGCTCCATCAAAGTTTATTGTATTTGTTGGAAGTGGGGATAACAGACTGCATAGTAAACTAAAGTCCTTTGCCTCCTTCTCCCCTTTTTGTTTCTTAGTGGCTGGCACATGTGTATCAGTCCCAAGGAATGATGAGTGCTGCAGAGATGTGTTACAGAAAGAGTCTACAAGTGGCATCCCAACAGGGCAGTTGGAGTGGGAAGCTCTCAAGTCTGTTGAGACTAGCACTGCTTGCATTAAAAGTCTGTATGGTAAGATCATGTTATAATTATGATCATGAAAAATTGATTTTTTATCTTTCTTTGACATAAAGGCTTTTTACATAGTAATATTCTATTGAGTTCCTGCTGTTTCATTGTCTTCTAGTGTGGCTTCTTGATACACTTTGTATTTTGGGTTCTTGATGGACATAGAGTAACGTAGATCTATAGACTACAGCAGAACATTGTCAATATTTGGGGAAAAAAGATTACAGTTTTAAAAGTTGAATTATAGTAAGATATACATTTTTGTTTCTTTGCGAAACAAATTGTATTAGAATTAAATTTAGCTACCCAACTGCCACAGAAATTTTAATGGTAAACATTTCAGTCATTCTCATTTCAATTCAACATTTTCTAACAGGGATTTCTAATAAATTATGACTTGACAACCTATTTTCTGATACCAATTTATGTATATCAATCTGAAAGTCTTACATGCTGATAGAGAAAATTTGTTAAGATAAATGTTTAAGTGGGAGTGAGGGCAAACTGCAGAAAAGGATATGTGATACAATTCCAATGGAGTGTTCATAAATGTGGTATGAATTTTTAAGGATGTATATCTCTAAATATATTATGTGTGTTTGTATGTGCATATGCTTAAAAGCACAGAGATATAATTATATGGAAAGATATGTAAGATATATAATGGCAGTTATTTGGAGAAGGGGACTGGGGGTTTTAAAGGATGGTAGAAGAGAATTTTTTATTTTATATCTTTTGATATAAAAGTTTGGATTTTTCATCATGTGCTTATTATTTTGTAATTAAAAGTTAAACTGTCATTGTTTTGGTTTTATAGCGTTAGAAGAAATTATCCTAGAGAACCCTAAAGTACCTTATGTTTTTACCATAGTAACCTATGAGAATGTTAGTTATTCGCTTTAGGCATTTTGAGAATGAAATATAAGAATTAGGACTTTTTTTTTTTTTTTTTACTTTGGTGCCATTGCTGTGGAGCACATTTAAGAGCTTTATGTCGGGCTATTTCTGTTCATCCTTGCTTCCTTGCTCTGTCAGTCTACCTTCGAGCATAGTAGGTTGTGAGTGAATGGATAAATAATAATGTGGCCAGCTATTTGTAGTTCACTATTTTGTTTTGTTTGCCCCATATTTATGTATAACAATGATCTTTATGACCTTGATAACTGGTGAGCTATGGAAGCCACCCATAGTACCTATTACATGTCTTTCAATTTGTGAACTGGAGAAGTAGACACTCTTTTACCCTAACTTATTATTTGTTACTTTTCAATATTATTTGATGATTTTTATTAATACTAGGAAATTAAATCTGACCATGAATAGAACAAATTAGTAATAGTTGTAATAATAGCAAACTATAGCACTTAGTCTGTGCTAGGTACTATTATAAGTGCTTTACACTTATTAACTTATTTAATAGTCACAATAACCTTATTTGACAGATGAAGAAATTACCTTACAGTTTAGTAATACCCATGTATACCTGCCGGCCTCCTGCCCCACCTGTACCAGTACAACACCATAAAAATATTTTCTCTGAGAGCCTATGTTCTGGTTCTACCATTTACTACCTGTGAAACCTTCAGCCAGTTAAACTAATTAAAGCTCTTTCTTTTTCTGTAGTAGTAGAGATCAGAATACCTACTTTGTCTTCTTGTAGCATTGTTTGAATAATGACATAATGTTTACAAGTGCCTTTGTAAACCTTAAAGCACTATCAATCCAATTTGTTCTTGAAAAACACATTTGACATCCAGTAATTATAAAGGGGATACCATATTTCTGTGGTAAACAGCTGGTAATATGGGGAAGATGGATATATTAAAATAAGACTTTTATGGAAGACTACTGTATATATGATAATATGTGATCTGGTTGTAAAACTGACAGGTTGGCTAACATACTAGATATCAGATTCCAAAATGAGATATCAGATCAAGATAGATTGCAGTAGCATACAGGATCCTCCAGTATAACCTGAACTCAACCCTGAGCCATGGGATATTCCAGTGTTCCCAGGGCTGCAGCATGCGGCTCGGAAGTATGGAGCTGAGATCCATGGCTGGCACTTGAGTTGGGGAGGAGCCCCTATCCTCAAGAACTGAGAGGGGTGAAATGCATGGGTTCCTGGGCAAGGGCAAGAATGGGGCATGCCTCCCTTACAAGGCCAGTCCAGAAAGGCTTTGGCATATCTCCCTGCCATAGCCTCTGTGCGAGAGGACCCTGCAATGCAAATCAGCTAACAAAAGTAATGTGGGCATGGTGTGAATGACCAGAGGGGGTTTCCCCGAGGCCGCAGAGCAGACCCAGTGAGGGGGTCATTTCTACCCTGTCCCTGCCATCACCACTGAAGAGCATGCCTGTGAATGCGAAGAAGTACAAAAGAGCCGTGTAGCTAAGTGTTAGCCTAGGTACCTACCATTACTTTTAAGCACTTTCTACTGGATTGCAGCCCAAACTACAACACCAAAAATTATCTTGCTAATATATGCACCTGTGAAACCAAGTGCAAGAATTCACCTACACGTAAAGATCCTGTACAGAGCCCTGGCTTTTTGGAAGCATCCAGAAATGAAGCCAACTGACTATACTCAACTTATACCACAGTTAAAGGAACGCCAACTGTATTAGTCTGTTGCATTGCTATAAAGAAATACCTGAGATTGGGCCATTTATAAACAAAAGAGGCTTAATTGGCTCATTGGCATTCCTGAGAGAGGATAAGCAACTTGGAAAGGTATATTAGACCACAAAAATGTTCCTAAATTTGCTAGAGAGGTTGACATACAAATCTAAGAAATACAGAAAACCCCAGCTATGTACTATACAAGATGATCATCCCCAAGGCACATAGTCATCAGATTTACGAAGATAATGCAAAAGAAGTCTTAAAGGCAACTAGAGAGATGGGTCAAATCACATGCAGAGGAATCCAATCAGGCTAGCAGCAGACCTCTCCGCAGAAATGTTACAAGCCAGAAGCAGAAGAGTTTGGTGCCTATTTTCAGCATCCTTTTTTCTTTTCTTTTTTTTTTCTTGTTCCAAAGCATCCTTAATGAAAAGAAATTCTGACCAAGAATTTTATATCACACCAAATTAAACTAAATAAGTGAAGGGCAAGCAAATGCTGAGGGAATTCATTGGTACTAGTACAAAAACAGACATATTGACCAATGCAATAGAATAGAAAACTCAGAAATAAAGCTGTACACCTATAACCATCTGATCTTTGACAAGGCTGACAAAAGTAAGCAATGGAGAAAGGACTTCCCTATTCAATAAATTGTACTGGGCCAACTGGCTAGTCATATGCAGAAGAATGAAATTAGACCCTTACCTTTCAGCATATATACAGACTAACTCAAGATGGATTAAAGATTTAAATGCAAGACCTCAAACTATTAAAATTCTAAAAGAAAACCTAAAAATATCTTTTTTGACACTGGCCTTGGAAAAGAATTTTTGGCTAAGTCTCCAAAAGCAATTGTAAGAAAAACAAAAATTGACAAGTAAGAATCTTGAAGGATCTGGAAGTTTCCACATTGCTAGAGGATGTGGAGAGAGTGAGAAGAATAGAATACATTTGCTAGATTAGTGGAACTGCAGATGAGCAGCGCTGGCTTCATGGGCATGTAGCCTCTGCAGTTACACAGGGTGCCATACTTGATTTTATGCTCTTTAGTTGCTATCTTGAAATTCTTGATAATTTGTAAACAAAGGGCCCTACGCTTTATTTTGCACTGAGCCCCATAGCTGTGTTGCTGGGGCTGCAGATGAGAGACTACCCATGAAGTTGGGAGTCTTTGCTAAAGCCAGTTTGGGAAAAAGAGCTTTAAATATGTGTCAACCCTGGAGAGCTTGGCACCACCTTACAATGGCACCAGTTAAATGCAAACTTCTAGTATTTTAATAGAGGCCTGAAGCTACAATTAGCCATGGGAGGTGGGAGTACTGGGGAAGGGGAACCAGCCACCTGAAACTGCCTATAACCATAACCTAGCCTGGGAGCTGAGGGAATTGGGAGGGGGGTGGGGCCAGGGAAGTATGTGCAAATATTACTTTTCGGTGAAGACTGAAGTGTTGAAAAAAAAGGACATTCTAATTGAGACTGTGTTTGTGAATGAATGTAAGAAAAATGTACGTAAGATTCACAGGGCCTAATGTAATTTACATCCAGGGAGACAGAAAAAGTATCTCTCAAATAAGTGTTAAAGAGGTAGTGGGAGAAGAAAATAGAAATGCATTCTGATCACTTTTTCAGTATGCCATTTATATATAGTAACTTTTTGCTTATAAAATCAACCTTGGGCTAACTTTACAGAGTGTTTTATATGATTTCATAGAATTTAGAGGGTACGTTATTAAAAGCAGTGATAGTTTTATGTTACTGGTTTTAAAAATATGTTAAGAATAATTGTATTAGAATGTGCCTTGCCTTACTTTCTTTGTCAGATGTACCCAAGGTCTCTCTATTTATAGAAGGTGCATCATAACCTCTGTTCTCTATTTTCACAATACTGCACTCAGAGATAATTGCTGTAATTTTTGTTATATAATTTAGTGTTTGAAATAGACCATATATATAGACTCATTATATTGACTATTAAAATATGTATTCTGGATACTTGTGGTTATGAATTCTTGGTCAAAATTGGAGATTTTTTTTAAATGAAACTTTTTAATGCATTTTTTTCTCTTTATGTAATTCACTAAAGTGTTCATCACTTTAGTTTGTTACTATTTCTTCAGAAATACTTACCTTTGTTATTTCTGAGTCAGTACCTAATAGGAGAATAAAGCTTGTAACCCAAGATAGCGATACATTAACATCTTTGCCATAAAGTAAAAAATTTAAAAGGTTTTTAGTATTGATTATTTTGATTTAATACCTTTATCTTTATCTGTTTTGTACTTTTTTATATTGGGAATTTATTACAATACTTTATTTCAGCCTTTCCTCTCTCCTTAGATAATTTTTGAAATGTAGAACTTTATATTTATCACTACCAGTTAAAGAATCAATTATGTTAAATTTAGTTTTGTATATTTGGTAGACCAAGATTGATAGATTTTATTCACCTTTTTAGTATAATAGTGCATTTTCTTTGAACAAATATGTTCGTGTTTTTTAAATGATATCTCCTGTTTGAAAACTTCCTTTATCCAAGTCTACCCCATTTTTAGCTCCTTAAGGGCAGGGATCAGATCTTAAATCATTTTGTAGTAATTATACTCCTTCTATTATTTATATGGTGACTTGCACAAATAAGTACTCAATAATCAGAACTGAATTGCATGCTTTTAAATATACCAAATCTTTGAGTTAATATTTGTCTTATATTTTTATAGGCTAACATTTCCAATGATCACTGGCCATCTTTGGTTCAAGAAGCTACAACTGAGGCCTTGAAACTTTGCTTTTGTCCACTGGCTGTTCTTTTACAAGCTTTGTTACAATTCAACCGCAAAATGGGGGCAAGGTATGAAGAATCTTGATCTTTTTCTTGTAATGCTTTTCACTTTAAATCCTTCTAGGAAACAAGGAAAGATTATAAACTTTAAAGTTTTATAACAGACGAATTTAACAAACTTTGGGGGATGTTTATATATTTTTATCTATTTTGGAAGGACTGGTTCCAGAAATCCAATAAGGGAGAAAAAAAAGTTTTGTATTTGTTTAAAAAGGCAATTTGATACGTATTTATAGGATATGAGGGGTTTGCCATGGTAGCATTTCCACTAAGAAGGCCTTGGAGCTTTTGTTCTTCACTGTGTTAAGAGGTGCCAACAGTGTGATGTGGGTTCTAGAATCAAATAAAACCAAAAGACTCCTGTTCAAGGCTGCATTGCCAAAAGTTCTTCATAATGTAATAAGCTATGAAAAAAGTAATAAATATTGAAAAGACAGAGACATGTTGTTTATAAATGATGTGATTTCTTGTCTAGAATATCCAAAAGCTGCTCTGATCAAAATATAAAAAAATCTGTGGCAACATTTATATTTGAAGTATACTTAAATTTGAAGAAAAGTACTTAAAGATCACATGGATAAAAAGTACAGGCGAGAATACTTTAAGATTTTGAAAATATCTAGTTCTAATATATATTACATATAATACAAAGCATTTATAAGTAGAGCAGTGATTGAGGAGCACAATAGAATAGAATAGGTGTGGTAGAAATGGAGGTTAATACATATAAATATGCAGCAAAAGACATATCACAAAATAGGGATGGTAGAAGATTAAGACCCTATGGCTGATTAGCAATTCCAGCACTATTTATTAATATTTATTTATTTTGGGCCATTTTTGTGTGACTAATTTTACTACGAAATGTTTTAAGCTATAATTAAACTTCCTAATGAATTACTTCTGCTCATGCTCAGTGTTGGTAACTTAGAGAGTACAAACCCCCTTCACCTCCCACTCCAATAATCTTTGTTAACACCTCCCATAATTTGTATCACCTTTAAAAACCTAGCCCAAATAAAGATGTAATCTCTGTGCTCACTATGTGATCCCTCTGCAAAAGCATCTTCAAAACAAGTTATTTAGTTCCTGCTTCAAACTAATTGCTACTTAGAAGATCCTTCTATTTAGCAGTTCTGAATATACTATGGTTTATGTTATTTTTAGCAGTATAGAAGTTTTGGAGTCATAGATGTTAGTGAATTAGGAAAGAAAAAATTAGAACACAGCTGTAAATCAGCCTGCTATTATGTGGGTTCACATTATCATACACATCCTTGAAAACATACACTAAAAGCCTGATATGATATACATAGCCTATAGTGTAAATGTTGAATATTTCTTGTTCCATTCTTTATCATCTTTGTATTATTTAGTGACTTATTTAGTTTCTGCCTATTTTTCAAAAAGATTAAAGGTAGAGCACTCAAAGGAGCTCATTAGGTAGGGACTGTCTCCCTGTTCTCTTTGGAATGAGCCTTGATTTACTTCTCTGCCATATGGGAATAACTACCTACCTAGTAAGGTTGTGAACATTAAATACAACTATATGTATAAAATTTAACATAGTACCTAGTGCATGATAAACACTTAATAGATATTAACCATTATTATTACTTATCTGAATTAAAAAATCATAATCAGGTATCACATCTGCAAAAATATGAGAAAGATAATATATGTGTGAGATTAGTATGGGAAATACAGTAATTTACATGCTTTGGACTAAATGTGTCTTTTCTTCCAGAGAGACTCGGCGTCTTTTGGAGAGAGTGGTATATCAGCCTGGCTATCCCAAATCTATTGTATCAACTGCACGTTGGTACCTACTGAGACACTTATATGCCAAAGATGACTATGAGCTTATTGATGTAAGGCATTGATTTTATTTAAAGTGCTTTTTCTTTGACTTAAGGGTTTTAGAGTTATTGTTCAAAGTTACTTCACTTTTATGATTGAATTTTTTAAAACTGAGTGTGTAATTTTTTGGCTAACAAAGGACTACAAGGTCTACTGTTGCATCTGTTGAAAATAGAGAAATATTTATGCACATTGTTTGAAGGTTAAATATATAGTTTGTATCTTACCAAGGGTTAGTTATGACATTCTCCTTTCAATGTTAGAATATCAAAAGCTGGGGCCCCTTGGCATAAATAACAGAATTGTTAAAACCTGTGTTTAAAAATAGTTTAATGTCAATTTAACCTGTATATGTACAAATGCCTTTATATGGGGAAGCTATACAGGTTGAGCATCCCTAATCTAAAAATCCACAGACTGACATGTTCCAAAATCTGAAACTTTTGAGTACCAACAACCTTGGGGTCATGATCAGTTGTGAAGCATGTTATAAGTAATTGGATGCTAACCCTAGGTGACAAATAGATTTCCTTTTTTATTTTCAGTAGTAAAATATAACAGATTCACGGATATTTTTATATGTCTCTCCATTAATGCATTTCTATGAGCTTTTTTAAGTGAAAGAGAAGGGTAGAATTTTAGGGAGCTTGTCTAGTTGCAGGACTTTATCTTTGAACCAGTGAGAACATCACAAGTTTAAAAGTTATCCATTAAACGAACTGAGGTTTATAAAAAGTTGCAAACTGCTGATCTAAAGCCCTTACCTAGATACATGACCATCTAAACCCAACCTAAACCAGTATCAAAAGTCAGTGTTTTCATTCCCTTTTTTGGCCAGAAAGGAATGACTTGACTACACTCTCTTTCATATTATTTATATACCTTTGCTATTTCTTTAGAAATGGATGGATAAAATATTTTATCCAGTTTTTGGTAAAGATTGAATTATTTTATAGTAAGGAAGTAAAGAAAAAGTCGTAAGAATGAAGCAACGAATCAAGACTTTTTCCCAAAGGAACATTTGTTTAAAACTATAGCTATTCATTCCTTTTCTTTTTTAAATAAAGGAATCTAAAGAAGTTGAAGTTTTTAAGTTTATTTAAGCAAGAAGCAAGTAAAAGTGGCCAACTGGCAAACCAAAGGAGAGAATATATGTGCATGAATTGTCACTGGTCTTGTATTACTATCACAACAATTATACTGTTTTTGGCTGCCTATATTTCTCATTTCCTGAACTCAGAATATGATACACCTCGTACAGTCTTTTTAACCCAGTTTCTCATCTTCAGAGATCTCAATGTACTGAAATTGTGGAATGCACAGTTTTTTCTTGGGTGTGGGTCGAGGGTTGGTACTGTCCTGTGCAATGTTGGATATCTAGTAGCATCCTTGGTCTGCTAGGTGCTAGTTGTATTTTTGTGGCCATTGCAGTGGAGGCAAATAGGCAGATAGGATGGAGTTGGAGGTAACAGACTTCTACTGGAATTTTTATATTTCTTTAAAAAAATTATTTGCCTTCTTCATGCCTTTACTATAAAATACATGTGACAGTTTCTAATCTACTTATGGGATGGCTCTGGCATCTAAATATATCAACATATATGTCTCCAAAATTATTTTGAATAATGTAGAGAATATACAAATGTATTGGGTTAAAATTGTCATAACTTTAGCCAACAATTTTAAAAACACGATGAAAATCAGTGAAAAGCTTTTTCAGTACCTACTGCATTTTGAAATACTGTTTGCCTTTTGGTGAAACATAAAACATTAAAGAAATAGTAAAGAAAACAGTGCTTGGAGAAAGGCATTGTAATCAACATATTGCAAACCAAAAAGGCAGACATATATGAATGCTGAGAGACAGTTCACCATGGATCTCTTGCATTCCTAGAAATCCTGTGAGTAGGAAACCTGATTACTCTTTGTTCTAGTCTGTCTTTTCAAAGATATTTGTATAGTGAACATCCTTGGAAGACAGATAGTATCTCCCTCCAGAACAAAGGGTAGATATGCATGTCCATTATAAAAGATTAAGCATCTAGGCTTGGGGTTCCCTTCTTGTAATGCAACCGACTACATATGTGAGAAACTATATCAGTCCATCCACGTCACAGGCTGAGAGGACAAGAACAGAGGCAAATATGTTGACGCTCATGCTGTTTGCAATACCTTGAGTAATAACAACTTTTCTTTGTAACCTAAGAGTCCTGTGTCTACTGGCAGTATCTACGGAACTATGACAGGCTAACTTATTAGCTTGCAAATAGAGCAAAATCTCAGGCCCTTCACAGTGCTTGACAATGAACAACCAAAAAATGTTTTAGTATGAATGATCAGCTGAAATTGAATCTTCTAGTTTGTGAAATTGGTGAAATCATGGAAAGGTTCTGATAAAGCCTAGAACCTAGAGCCTAGATCCTGAGCTGTGGTTTCAAAAGGGAGCAGTTTCATTTGAACAGTTCTATGCATAAAGCGGTCTTTTTGGATAAGGGTTTAGAGGTGACAGTATTATAAACAAAGCCACCAAACAAAACCTTTGATTTTATAATGATAGGAATCAGGCTGGGCACAGTGGCTCATGCCTGTAATCCCAGCACTTTGGGAGACCAAGGCCAGCAGATCACTTGAGGTCAGAAGTTTGAGACCTGCCTGGCCCTATCTCTACTAAAAATACAAAATTTACCCAGGCGTGGTGGTGAGCACCTGTAATCCCAGCTATTTGGAAGGCTGAAGCGGGAGAATCGCTTGAACCCAAGAATTAGAGGTTGCAGTGAGCTGAGATTGTACGACTGCCCTCCAACCTGGATAACAGAGCAAGATTGTCTCAAAAAGAAAAAGATAGCAGTCAGAATGTTGGCAGCTATACTGCCAACATGAATAAATTGTGCATCTCTCTGATGTTAGCTTTGTTCGAACCATTAATACCTGAAAAAGTGACTAAAGATTGTACAGAGTCACTTTTTCTAGTGTAGTTTGATGTTGCCTTTTCAAGACTGCCACACTTGGATTACTCAGCTTCAATGAATCAAAATACAGATATTGTTAATAAACAAAATACTAATGTTCCTGTATGTGATTTCCCACAGGTGCTGGTAAACAATGCCAAAACCCATGGAGATGCAAGAGCATTGGAACTGAATCAGAGATTGTCCTCACAATAACAATGTATTATTTTATAGTAAGAAAGCGGAAAAAAAAGCTGTAAGAATGAAGCAATGAATCAAGACTTTTTTCTGAAGCAACATTTTTTTAAACTATATGTATTCCTTTTCTAAAGGAATCTAAAGAAGTTGAAGTTTTTAAGTTAGGGATGCAATTTTTCATTAACTCTAAACCTGATTTTAATCTAAAAAAAAAATTAATTTGGAAAGAACGGAACAAAAGGAAAACCATTCTCTTGATTGCCTAAACATCATTTTTAAACCATTATTTTCTGCATCTTGCATGGTGCACAATAGAATATATCTTACTGTAATCACTTACAATAAAGCCTTAATAGCCATTTTCTAAGTAATATGCAAAAGCAGATTAGCACAGTGCACAATTTTCTTTTATTGAAAATCAAATTCAAAGATTTAATTTCTGCTATGAATTCTAGAGTTCAAACCAACTCATCATAAAATCCAAATAATTTTGTAACTTATTTATCTAGTGATTCATCTCAGATTCTGTTGAAGAAATATAATATAAATGTTGATGAGTCTAGACTCTAATGGATATGTTTATATAATTCTGAACACTCAGGTGTGTGAATGCATTTAAAAACATTAATGAAAAATAATGCTGACAATATTTAATTGATCATACAATTCCTTCAATTATGATGGAAAGACTTGAACTTTCTGAAATAAAACCAAAATACAGTGTCTTATTTTTTTGTAGTATCAGTATCAGACATAATTTCTAAATTTCAAATTTTGAAACTTGAAAGCACATTTATCTATTTTTTAAGCTCTACATATTTGAAGAAACTATGTCACTTTGGATTTATGGTTTTAAAAGTATTTTCAGACACATACATATATTATTTATTATACAGAAGATATGTGGTTGTATGGTTTATGTATGTGGCTTTTCTAAACCAGCAGCTTCAGAACGTTACTTTTTAAGATAATATAAATTGATAATATTCTATAGTTAAGTTGTACTTCAGAGGTTAATAATTGAAGTGAACTTTAATCTGGTGCTTCCCAAATCTGGCTGAACATTATAATCATTCACACCTATGCAATCAGAATCTTTAAGGAAGGGGGACAGGCCTAGGACTCTGCATTTTAAAGGTATGCCTAAGAAATACTAATGTTCATTCAGATTTGTAAACTACTATATTACTCCAATGATGATTCTTCCCTTTATTTCTTCAGCAAGTTTCAACATTTGCCATTGTCTGCTCATTTCTTTCTTGTCTTCATAACTGTCAAACTGATTCAGTGATTTTAACAACCTGGTCCACAGACTTAGCCACAGATGCACTCCAAAAGGCTGCCTTCGTAGCCCTCGTTCCCATGCCCCTGTTTCCTCAGGAAAACACATCAGCTTTTTCTTCCAGAATGAGCTGGCTCCATCTACCTAAATGCTTTATATTCAATTCTTGCCGTCCATCTGTTTTCTGGAGTGCCACTTGCTTCACAAGATTACCCTTCACTTCAGGACCATAATCAAGGGGGTAATCTTTTGACTCCCTTGCCAAATTCTGCCTTCCAGGGACCTCAAACCCAGGTTTTCTAGACTGGAGGGTTGGAAAAATGCCTGAGTTGATAGTGTCTTTTTTGCATTTATATGCACACATTCTATCTCAACTTTCATTGCCTTCTCCTCAAATTGCCACCCAGTTACCGTGAGCCTCAGATCATTTCTAGTCACATAATTTTTATAGAGCTTACTTTGTGCCACGACTAGACTAAGTGTTCTTAACATTGTCATTTAATACTAATTAATAAAGGTCAATGATGTAAAGTAGCATGCCTTATGCAAAGGAAATTTGACATGAATCAGTGTTATCAGATTCTAGAAACTCTAATACATTGGCCAGAATTTCTTTTGGGAATTAATAAATGACTTTTTTGTTTTTGCTTTTTGAGATGGAATTTTGCTCTTGTTGCCCAGGCTAGAGTGCAGTGGTGCAATCTCGGCTCACTGCAACCTCTGCCTCCCGGGTTCAAGCAATTCTTCTGCCTCAGCCTCCTGAGTAGCTGGGACTACAAGCATGCACCCCACACCTGGCTAATTTTTTGTATTTTTAATAGAGACGGGGGTTTTCTGTGTTGATCAGGCTGGTCTTGAACTCCCGACCTCAGGTGATCCGCCTGCCTTGGCCTCACAAAGTGCTGGGCTCCCAAAGTGCTGGGCTCCCAAAGTGCTGGTATTACAGGTGTGAGCCACTGCACCCAGCCCCATACATAAGTTTAGAGAAATTAGATTTCCCAAAATACCAATATTTAATATTCATATTAGTATTTCATTACTTTTGTTATATTTTGAGAATTGTAGTGAATTTTTTGCCATTTTTATCCATTTTTTTTATTATTGACTAATTAGATGTTTATATACTAGTTTGACATCTGATAATTTCCTATGGGGAAAACATGTTTCAGCTTCCAAGTAAACTTCTGAAACACAGTCTGTTTGTTTGGGGTCACTTGTCATTTTTCATGAAATGTCCCTTTTAATTTCTGGTCAGGAGAAAGCAATCTAAAATGTCACGCTCTCTTTTCACTTTACAAAAAAGAGCTATTGGCAAACTTCCTTTAATTTGGAATTCTATACAGAATAGGATTAGATAGAAATACTCATACATTAAGGGAATTAAAAGGCGGTTATTTAAAACAGTACAAAACAGGTAAATATTTACTAGTTTGTAATATATGAATATGAAATATACATGTTTGGTTGCTGCATAAAACGTTTGATACCTGCTTTGGGAAAGTTTTACAGGAACACAAAAATGAAGCATATTTTGGAGTGTGAGTGAATGTGGCTTGCAGATCCATTTTTGTCTTGGCACGTTAAAAAATGTGGAAACTGTTTTGACAAGGTTGACCCTTGTCTCCCTAGAGGGCTTCCTTTCATTCACTTTACTTGTTAACGGCTAGAAAACTTCTCAGGCTTCCATGCTGCTTGTTGGAAGGGACAGCACTCAGCTGCTGGTTATAAATTGACCCTCAGTTTGCAGGAGAGGTTTTTTTTGTTTTGTTTTGCTTCTATTTTTGTACTTTAAAAGGATAGATTTGTGTATTATATACAGGTACAATAATTTTTCCACTTGTATATTTAAAGACTTTTCATACAGATGAAATCAAAGTCCAAAAACTCCCTCATTTAGAGTATGTGCCCCATGCCCCATTTTTGGTTTAGAAAATGTAATTAGTCTCATAAGATCTGTTGTAACTCCAGACCATTCATGGTGAATAGCTGTCCCTATGCTACAATAGTGGGTTTTTTTTTTAATTGGAAAATTTTTGAATAGCAGTGTTTTAAATCCCAGTGTGCCTAAATAAACATACTATACAACCATAATATTTTTATAAATGGTAAACTATCTTTAGACTTCAAAATGTTTTGAAGTAGGAAAATTAAGGTTAGTATCTCTTTAACAAGAGCTGTTATGATACATTTGAAATATTTTTTCTTGCTAATTATAAACTTAGAGTTGAAAGTGGTTGTCTGTTTTAGGGAAGGGAAATGGTGCCCACAGAATAATAATTAAAGTTGGAGTATCCACCTGAACAAGGGTTGCATTTCATGTTATATCACTGGACTGTTGAACTGTCATGTCATAAGGGTTTGAATCAGTTAAAAAAAAATGTTTATTTGGGCTTCATTCTTTACCATATACTTTCCCCGTTTATAATGCTTATTATAAAAACATTTAAATTACATTAATTTTTCTGGAGATATGGTGAATATGAAAACAAAATACTTATCTTACAGCTTTTTCTTATAGTAGGCAGAATAATGGCCCACAAAGACATTCATATTCTAATTCCCTGCTTGTGACAACATGGCAAAAGGAATATAGTTGTTTATTTGTATAATAGCTAATGTATGAACCACTGTCACCCAGCATGCTACTGACAGCAGTATCACCAACACCATTGTTAAGTACTTCACTCAAATTCTCTTTAAAATAAACCACATTAAATTATACTCACAAAACTTAAGTGATACGTTTCAAGCTGAGTTTCACTATTAAATGGGTATGTGACTAGATAAGTCTTGGCTTTTAGTTTTTATTTGAATTTGTAAGATAGGCCTTGAGCTAGGTTTCCAATGGCAGCAATCTGTCCTAAGATCACCAGAGTTTTCCAAGTCAGAAGTAAGCTGAAACAAAATACTGAAATAAACTGCTTGGTGCAACACCTGTGAAGCACAACTCTGGCTTCAACTGAGCAGGAACACTTCTTACAGTAGAACTTCTTTGCCGAGAAACCTATACTGGAGAAGGAGGTGGGTAAACTGGTCTTGGTTCTTGGTGCTAAGACTCTAAGAAGGAAAGTCGTCCTACATTCAGAGAGTACTTTAATGGAAGCCAGCATCTCTGAATGGCTGAAAGTAATGACATGTGCTTGCTGCATGCCAAATGGGTAACACTTCTTACAGAAAGACTATCCACATTAAATACAACGTTTACATTGTTTTATTATCTGACTCCCAGGTGACAAATAACTTGAGTTTCTAAGACCTTGCCTTTTTAATGCATTTCCTTCCCTTTGATCATATAAAATATAGTCATTAATCTTCAGGGAAGAAATCCTACATACTTTAGTATCAAGCAGTCGAGTCTTTCTGGAAAACATCTATAGGGTGGCTTAAAAGTTCTACTCTTAGTTTGTTCAATTTAATAGATAAAGGGAGAATACTTTACAAATAGTCTTTATTTACATCCTAGCTTCAGAAGTTTGGATATCAGCCTGCGAAGAAGTTAAGTCGTGTGGAATGAAAGACAAGTACAGGTTTGATCTTCACAGAATGAGTTACGTGTTTTCTTGCCTATACACATTCCTGGCAGTGCTAATTTCTCTTGTGTTTGGGACCCAAGTGTCTCTGTGCACAGGAGAAAAGCCAGATGGAACAGAAGGTTTTTTTGTATGGAAGGAGGAGGTTAGGCAGAGAGAAAAAGCATTGCTACGAACGTAAATTTATATTGTTATAAGCAGCTTCTATTAGGTAGAAATAAATATATTTCTGAATTGTCTGAGGCCAGCTTTCCAGTGCCTCAGAACAAGCGTTATGCATATGGTTGGAAGGTTCTTCTAAGAAACAGATTAAGAATAAAGAATCAACTCATGGAACCCAGATTTAAGTAAACGGTGAATAATTTGTGAATATTGGGAAATATGTAGACAACATAAAGTTTTCATGTTAGTCAAGTAGCTTCTAAGAAAGCCCAAATAAGATCTAGTATTGCAAAGGATCTTGATACCCATTTGCTTCAGGAGAGGAGCTTTTTATGCTTATGAGGTAGTAATCATTACCCATGAGGGCTTCAGCAACCAGGGATAGATTGAATGCCTTCCACATGCCAACCTCTTTACACTATTGCCTCATTTAATTTTCACATTGTTTTTTATAGTGGCTATTGTTTTACAGACCAAAAAAAAAAAAAAACCTTTAAAGAAGCCTCAGAGAGATTATCTTTTCTAAAATTATCTGTATTTTTAGGCAAGCAGAATCTAGCCCCAAAGATAGTTTCCAGTACTATTGTCAAATGTTGTTAATGATTGCTGCCAACTCAAAGAAGTGTAAAAAAGTTGAGATGTGTATCTTTGAGACTGTCTCAGTTATCTTACCAACCTTTGTTCAGATGCTGCCATTTACCTCTTGGTACTACCTGAATTCTAGGAGGAACCTTAGGAAGAAGGGAACCTCCTCCAGAGGATTAACTTTGCAAAGTTAAGCCTAGGTAATAATAGAGAATAGAATATTCCATTCTTGTTATACTTTGAAGTTGATATAAGCCCGCTGAAGTGAGCTTATTGTTTCATTTAATCGTTTTTATCCTTGATAACATCACAAATGCCAGCCCTTGGTTTTCTCTTTGGCTTTTTCTAACCTCTCCTCCCAGAATTCAACTTTCTTTTGGCCATCCGATGTCTAAGGTACAAAGGACCTTACTTTTTTTTCTTTATCAACTAATCCCTGCAGAAAAGATAGTTGGTAAAAGCTCATGGGTACGTATATGTTCTTCCCTTCATTCTTCTTTTCTTTCTTCCTCTACCTGTCTATCCATCTTGCATTTTTTGAAGATTTAATGTTGGTGTTATGAATACTTAAAAGCTGTTAAGCGCTAACTGATAGAATTTTGGCATAGAGACTAGGTGGATTCCTTAGTATAAGAGTCATCTTGGGTTGCAGGGGTGGGGGTTTGTCCAATACCATGTAGGCCCTACCCCATTTGAAGTCCATCCCTCAATGTTTGCTTTATGAACACAGTGCATTACTTTTTTGTAGAAGCATCTGCTAGATGAGTGCTAATGGCTTTTACCTGGCTGTAATGGCTATTGGTTTCCTTTGATGGCCAGGACTTTTGGAGGAAATATCCTTCACTGGACATTAGCATCAGCACCTTGTGTACCTCCAGTCAATGTCCATAATGTTTCTTCAGCTGTTAGCCTCTCTCTACAGAGACAACTGAAAGAAGAGCTTTTAAGATAGAGGAATAGTTCCTCATTAAAATTTGTTCTAGGAGAAATCTATATTTTGTACTTCCCTCTACTTTTGTCCATTGCTAGAATTATTGCAAGCCAAGGTATTATCATACATAGTGAAAGGACCTTTTTTAAGCTCAAGTATTTTTAGATACTAATCTGAATCAGAGTTGCATGACAGTGCACCATGGAACTTGTCTTTCTTTTCTCATAAAAATAAAAAGCTCTTTTTACTTTTGTTAATCAATGTCATTTATCAAGTACAATGCCTCCTATGTATCTGACACTAGTATTAGATGGTTTACATATAAACAGTGTAGCATAATGTTTAAGAACAAGTTCTCTGCTTTTGCGAATTCAAATCCTTGCCCCGTCTTTTACTAGCAATACGACCTTACCTAAGTTATCTAACCTCTCTGTGCCTTGATAATAGACATCTGAGCCGTCTCTAATATCTGATGATAGCTCGATAAATGTTTCTTCTAACTCCTCAGTAGCCTACAGAATAAGTATTGTTATCTCCATTTTAAGATAAGGAAATTGAGATTCTGAAATTAGGAGCATATCCAGTCACACAGATAATGAGTGGTGCCAGTGGGTTTAAACTCAAGCTTGTTAGACCACAAGACCCTTCAAGACTTCTCAGCGTAGAAGTTCGGGTTATTTTTCTGTTTTCTCAGTTTGCAACTTTGGAGACTGTTGAAGACCTGGTTTATGATGGACTGCTGAGTTCATCAATCATTTCTGATTTGTAACATCACGTTTGTAAATATCTTCTGAAATGAAGTAGCAAAACTACAAAAGAACAGTTACGGAAATTTAGTCTATGGAGTCAGAAATTTTTATAACTGTATATCAAGGGAATGATTTGACATAATATTAAACCCTTACAACAAATGTGTGTAACTCTAATCTGAAAAGGGAAATGCCTAATTAGGTAGAGGCTAAAACAGCCTAATATTTTTCTTGGCAACCATCATGTCTCTCAGGGAGGGCTCACCACCCTCTCCGCATTGGAGAAGATGCAGCATGTTTACTTTATGGCATGGAAGGGGACTCAAGAAAGCATTTGTAACTCTTTACTGAGTTGCATAATACACCCATTTCAAGTTTACATTGTAGGTCAGGGTCGTCTTCGATAAATGGAAAACTAATTGGTAGGTCTTGAAGTAATACTAGTAGAACTCCAAGTTGATCACTGTCACTGTGCCAGCAGGAACTCCCAAGGAACACTGAAACCATCAAATGATTACACTCCCTCTCCTACTTTACTGCCGCACATCTCCCCATACTCGCCCAGGACCCTTCTGCTGTTCCTTCATTATTAGGTTGTTCCTGGTCTCTGTTTCTCATCGTAGTCTTCATGTCCCCGACCCCTATCTCACCTAACCCAGGCAGTGTCTTCCTCCCCCATAACTCCAGTAACCATTTCTCTGCTGGTGACTTCCAAAGCTAAATCCCCAGTCCAGATCTTTCTCTTATGCTCCAGGCTCAGCTCTTTCACTAACCACCGGACACCTCCATTTGGATGTCCTATGGATGCCTCACAATCAATTAGTTTAAAACATTTTATTATCCCTGCTCTGCTGTATTATTTCCCTCCTTTCCCACCCAAATTTGCTTCCCACACTGCCTCTAATATATTTCCTACACTGCAGCTAGAGGGATCTTTCTATAAAATGCAAATCTGTCACTCTCCTATTTTAGATCTTTTAAAGGCTACTCTGGATCCTTAAGATAAAGCCCAAGTTTCTCAATATGAGTTACAAAGCCTTTTGTGATTAGACACCCCACTTTCCCTAACTACTCCAGCCTTGTCTCTCTACTCACCTCCCCGCACACATAGTGTAGGCCTGACCATGTTGAGCTTACAATTTCTGGCATGTATCCCATTCTCTTTTGGCCACCAGGCCTTTGCTCAGGCTGATCACCTGAGGCCCCACCTCTGTCAATCAAACCTCTTTCCCTTGACTCATGTCTGCTTGTACACTGGAGGTCTCAATTTAGATATTCCTTTTTCTGGAAGACCTGCCTGATTCCCTGTGTTTCTGGTAGATGCCTCTCTCTGGTTCTCCCATTATACTCTTTACTTTCCTATGCATTTGCAATTTTAATTGTTGGTCTTTTCCGCTAGACTACAAATTCCCTAAAGGCAGGGTTTGTGTTTAGGTTGTTCGATGTTGTATCCACAGTGCCTAGCCCATGGATGTGTGGAATCTGGAAAGATAGAAAAAGTAATACTTCACAAAAGATTTGGAGATCTCCTTTGTAAAGCAACTGTGTGTGTGTGTGTGTGTGTGTGTGTGTGTGTGTGTGTGTGTGTGTGTATTAAAGATAAAATTTTTCCTTCTTGGTGTTTTGGGTGAAGCCAATGGAAGGGAGGCTATGTTTAGAAAGTTAGAAGAGGGGAAAGCTGCTGATGTCTAGAGTACTCTAGGAATGCTGTTTCTTTGACCAAGGTCTTGGGCCTTGCTGCTGTTCTAAAAGATGGTGAGCATATATACCTCACAATGGGGCTGAGAAAGCGGTTACCTGTGTGGCAGAAGGGGAGGGATTTGTCCTTCATTTTTAATGCAGAAATAAAAAGCTTTGAACGCTATCATGTAGTCCTCAGCATAAATAACTTCATAGATTTTTTTCCCCAAAAAGGAAATTTAAAATTTTCTATTATTCATATGTAAAGTATACAATGTGGGTTTTAATATACATTTCGATACCACAAGCTAATTAACATATCACCTCACATAGTTACCGTTTTTGCGTGTGTGGTAAGAACACTTAAGATCTACTCTCTGAGCACATTTCAAATTGACAGTACATTATTAAATATGATCACCATGTTGTACATTAGATCTCCAGAATTTATTCATCAAAACTTTAAAGTTTGTATCCTTTGACCAAAATCTCCCAGTTGGCCTCAACTCCCAGCCCCTGGCAAGTACTCTTCTGTTCTCTATTTCTCTAAGTTCTGGCAACTACTGTTCCACCCTCCATTTATTTCTAAGTGAGATTGTGCAGTGTTAACTTTCTGTACCTAGCTTATTTCACTTAGCATAATGCTCTCTAAGTTCACTCATGTTGTCACAAATGGCAAGATTTCCTTCTTTTGTAAGCTTGAATAATATATATATATATGTATATATGTATATACCTAGATGACAGTTTTTTATCCATTCATCTGTTGGGTGGTTTCCACATCTTGGCTATTATGAATAATGCTGGAGCGAACAGAGTGCAAATATCTCTTTGACATACTGTTTACACTTTATTTTCCAGAAGTGGGATTGCAGGATCATAGTTTTATTTTTCATTTTTTGAACAACCTCCATATTGTTTCCCTAATGGCTGTACCAGTTTACAGTCCCACTTACAGTACACGAGGGTTCCCTTTTCTCTACATCACCAACACGTGTTGTCATTTGAGTTTTTATATATCTTGGCTATTTGTATCTGTTCTTGGAACATCTATTCAGGTCCTTTGACCATTTTTTAAATCAGGTTGTTTGTGTTTTTGCCTATTGAGTTGTTGAGTTCCTTATATGTTTTTGAATACTAGTTCCCCATTAGATACGGTTTGCAAATATTTTCTCCTATTTCGTAGGTTCCTTCATTTTGCTGATTGTTTACTTTGCTTTGCAGAAACTTTTTAATTTGTTGTAGTCCCACTTGTTTACTTTTGTTGCCTGTGTTTTTGGTGTTATATCCAAAAAGTCATTGTTAAGACTAATGTCAAGGGGCTTTTCCCCTAGGTTTCTAAGAGCAGGTGTTGATAAAAGGAAGGAAACAATAGGAAATTTAAGGGCAGCAGGACACTTAAACTATCCAAGACTGTTTAAATGGTGTTTGTACTTAAAGTAAAAACTACCTGAGAATATGTTAACATATGCCTCAAGTCTATAGCATGGATCTGGACTGCAGATTCTCCAGTGCTCAATCATCCTGTATTTGTGGGAAGAGAAGTCTGACATTTTCCGAAGGATTAAGTAATATTGTTTGATATGGAATAAAGTGCCATGTATATTGAGCTTCTTTAGGAGGAGGGTTGTGTTTATCTTTTTAGATCTCTGTCAAAATAAATACAAGGGGAAGGAGGCCCAGTGTTCCACTGGTCCCTTGAACTGAGGTTAATTTCCTGTGAAACAGTGGCTCTTAAGCTGAGTCTCTCCCTTACATGAGCACTAGCCATGTATTTACAAGATCATTGTCAAATTTGCAGAAGTTAAGACATTTTAAACACAATTGATTAATACCGCAGATTAAGACCTCTGCCTCTTTTTCACTCTCGCTTCCCTTGATGTCAGGTGGTGTTGAAGTGGCTGTGGACAAAGAGAAGTTGAGTTGGGGATACATTTGGATTAGAGGGATATATTCATGTTGTTCACAGTCACTTCTGTGTGGAGTTACTACTAGCTATCCTGATGTAGCAGTGGCTTCCAGGAATATTCTTATAGACTTCTGTGCTGACTCATCTGGCACCAGGACAGTACATCAATAACAAACTGAAACTTAATAAGCTTTAGATTCTGAGAAACCTGGGTCCACCTGCTCAATAAGCATAATACTTTGGCTTTGCAGAGTCTCTGCAAACCTGTGAATACCTCAACTTGGCATCCCAAGTAGGAGAGTAGTGGTAGAGGATTCTTTGATCCTTTGATCTACCGCCCCACATGTTACTGTCCTGGCCAATAGCAATGAAAGATCTATTCTGGGAAAACTTTTAACCTGATCTTAGAATATTATTTGAACTACAATCTAATTTGGAACATTTTAAATTACAAGGAGAAAATTATATTTTTTCAGTTTCTGTATAACTTCTCTACTTTTGTAGCCATGTCTATAGAGCAAAAAGGGAGTGAGATAATTTGACTCTTGGTCCGTATTAATTCCTAATTTAACTTTACATCATACAATCATTTATTTAGTTCATTACAAAGAGTTACTCTTTCAGCCTATTACATTTGTTGTTGTTATAAAATATTTTAGTAAAAACAAAAACATTATATAAAAGTATAAAAGCTTTCATAAATCCTCAATGTAGAAAACAGAAGTTTTTAAAAAATAGAATCTACTAAGTTTGTTGTAAATTCTTACCTTTCTTGGCATACAGTACGTGCATATTATGTTTAACTTAATGAAAAAATTTTATGACAAAAGTGGATCATATTCATATTGCTTTTAAACTTGCTTTTTTTCCCACCTAACAGTGTATCTTGGATATCTTTCTGTGTTCTTTTTAAAGGGCTGTCCAGCATTGGGTGGTGGGGGAAGTGGTCTGGTTAATGCCATTTAGTCAATCAATTCCTTATATTTGGATGTTTTCTGGTTTTGATGTTTCTTTTTTAACTACAACAAATGATGCTATAATGAGCATTCTTGTTCACATATCTTAGCACACTTTGGGAGATTTTCCCTCTGTCATATAAATTTCTAGCCATGGATTGCAGGATCAAAAGATATTTACATTGTAAAATGTTGACAGACGTTTTCAAATTGCCATCTAAATCATTGTACCAATTTATAGACTCACTAATAATGTATGAGAGTGCACTTTCTCTCCACCCTTGCCAGCCCAATATTATCAATCACTTTAATCTTTGCCAATCTTGAAAATAGTAGCTAAGGGTTTCTTTAATTTTTATTTATTTAACAGTAAAGTTGGGCTTCTTCTCATATTTTCATATTATTATATTCTATGGTTTGCCTGTTCATATCCTTTGCCCATTTTGAAAAAAATGGATTTATTATTTTCTTATTCACTTGTAAGAGTTATTTGATATTACTTGGGACATTAGCCCTTTGTCTTAGCATGATACTTGGTTACAAAGGACACTTACTATTGCATTATTTAATATTTCCGACTTTTTCATTGGACACAATATCATCACTGAAACTTGCATTTTAAACTCTTAAATGAAATTCTGCTATGTAAATCCCTTCAATTATAGACTCAATGATGCTGCATGTGGATTCTTAATAGCAATAAAAGGAGATATTTCATACAGTTAAAAAATTATAGAAGTGAGCATTAGTCAGAAATTTACTTAGGAAGTTAATTTGTTCTGTATTAGGGGAGAAGTTGTCACTTTTCTTCCCTAAGCCAAGGAAGGAGCCTAAGTCTGAAACAAAAGTCCCCTTGCCAAGCTTACAAAAGTTCTGCGATTAGAAATTAGTCCGTGTTACAGCAAAGTGTATACCATGAATAGATCGTTTTTATTTTTCATGAATTTCCTGTTCAGTATTAGGCTTTACATTTAATATTTATATCTAGAAAAGTTAAACAATTTTTAATTGTATAGGAAACTAGCATTTTTGAAGTACTTCTGAATTTAACACCTAGGTCAAATTGTGTTGGATATGTTTTCATGGAAGCTGTTGTATTCTCTTATTTTGCATGGGTTGGCTCTTAATTGCCTATAATTCTGGTACGTATTGAGTACAAGGGAAATATATTTTAAATATGCGTAAGTTAGATTTGCTACAAACATTGAGATTGGAAGTTGCAAATTGACCACTGAGTGTGTCTGCTTTACAGGCATGTCTCTCATAGTTTGAGAACTACTTTGATCTAGCTGCTAATACCTAAAAATGGAGAGAGTTCTCTTGAAAAATGGAACTTTGGATAATAATGGATTACCTATATGTTAGTCATGAACTGTAGCTACATAGTAGCTATTATTTTTAGACAGAGTAAGTGCTCTCCAATTTGCCAGAGCTTCTGTAATCCTTTAATGTACTGCAGCAGGGCTACTTCACTCACGTACCTTATGTAGAATTCCTCTTTTGTTATTTGTAGCTAAATATATAAAAAGGAAGATAGATGAAGAAATTTCTTAGTTTTTTCACTAATAAATTCAAGAGATCAAAGCTTCTTTGCTTTATTGTTTTTCTGGTACATTCATCACCTTAAAAGGAGACATTAGAAGCAGTAGACATCCCAGAGATATTAACTTTCATCTTCCGAACTTTTCCCAACAAATCACTCCATTGGCTGGTGAAAAAAAAAAGATGATTGGAAAGATTTATACTTCCTGGAGTTCCACTATCTTACGCTGTAATTTCTTCAGGTCTTTCTGGACTTTATATTTCTCTAAATCCATCTTTGTTTTCTGTATTTGTTGGAGGGAGCTGAGAGAGTCATGAATTGATTTAAATCCTGTGAGAAGGTAAAAGAATAGGTATACTTAAAACAATACATTAGAACTTAAAAAAAAAAAAACAAAGTGGCTAATTGGCAGTCTTGCCATACTTATCATTTAATTGAAAGCACATTAAATTCTATTAAGACCAGCCTAAAATTGTACATAATCTATTTCTTGTATGTCATGAAAATCCATTCACAATAGTGTTTCAACTTGTACGTGGTTATCTGGTTTCATTGTGAAATTTAATTATTTTTCTTCTCTCCCCAAATATATTGCATAATTTTATATTGCAAGAATAAAATTTAAAATATTTTCTTCTTTCTGTGTGCTTTAACAAGAGATTTAAGTGATATCTTTTTCAGTCTTATTACCAAATTGAAGGTAAAGACCACAGATGAGATTTTAAAACTTCTCTGAAAGTAACCTGTTTGAGGGACCTAAGAGTGGCCACCTGCTCCCCTCCTTTCTCTTGGCACTTTGTATCTCTCTTATGCATGTCTAGTCACTTATGACCACAGACCTACCAAACCTCAAGGTCTTAGGGTACAACCTTTTTGTTATTCACCGAGGCCTTTCGTATAGTCATTTCTCAACACATTTTTATTAAAGGCATAAAGCAGCAACCCATTAATTTGGAATTTCCCCTTTCTAGAACTCCTCTCCATAGTAAAATGAAAGAACTTGTAAATGGTAAATTTCTTTTCCAGTTCACCCTGAAGTTTTACTAATAGAATAAGTAAAATTAAATCTCTGATGGTTAAACAAAGCAGGGCCTTTAAAAGAAGGGCCAGTTAAGTTTGGGACATGATTCCTGGTCAGATAATTCATTATTTTGATATGATGGTGGGAGTGGGTGTATTGTGAAGGTTGAATTTCCAGGTAGAAAACTCTACTTATATGTCAGGAACATCTGGCAGATTGAGACCATCATGTCCTCCCAAGGTATCTACACAGATATCTACACAGGACCAAATTTGGTAGAATTTACACATGAATTTTTCTGACATCTAGAAAAAAAAATGACTTGGAGCTTTCTCTAGTAAAGAAACTCTTCTGAGTCCTGGTAATTCCCTCAGAATTATGACCCAAGGCAGATGGCTGCTCCACAGCACCTATCCCATGTCCTTCCCTTTGACAAATTAGATGAGCCTTTCAAATTAATCCTCTTTGATGTTAGCTCAGCTTGACACTGCTGCGATTAGCCTCTTTAAAAGAAAAGCAGTCATTATACTGGACTCTGCTAATTCATCTCTCTTTCTCACTTCTAAAGGTCAGGTCTCCAGTCTGACATCTGTCCAAGCTCATTATTTGTAGTTCAATGAGAAGGGCATTTGATTTAGGCTCCTAA
Source organism: Sapajus apella (assembly GCF_009761245.1). Lineage (NCBI taxonomy): Eukaryota > Metazoa > Chordata > Mammalia > Primates > Cebidae > Sapajus > Sapajus apella. The sequence continues at coordinate 44,839,122 of NW_022436941.1, forward strand.
TTTCATAACATACCCACAAGTCACATCTTGGGTATCTCCAAGGATTTTCCAAGTCTGACAATTCCATGATTCTATGATCTTAGAAACAACAACAACAACAACAAACAAACAAACAAAAACCTCACACCAATGGCAGGCCTATAACATTGCCAAGTATGAATGAAGAAAGTTTATTTATATACCTTCCAGTATAATACTCACATTCTATAGGATATTTAGAAAAGTGCATTAAATACATAAGGATGTCACTAATGACAAAATTAATCCCTGGCCATTAGCTCGAAGTGGAAGACTGAGGGATTGAACAGAAAATGTCCGGACAGATACTCTTTACTTAATAAAAGGTTTCTGCTCACCTGATTGATATTCATTCTGCATTGTCTCTAATTCACCCCAGATCTGCTTTTCCATTAGTTCCATCTTTTTGGACAATTTATTTTCCATATGCTTTACTTTACTTAGCTGTGTTTCCTGTTTCTGTGTGTTAATGAAATTCTCTACTTTGCTTGAAAGCTGCAGCAGTTTTTCTTCCATTTTATTTTCAGACTTTTCCTGTAAGAGATTATGGGATAAAACTTCACAAAACTTACATGGATTTATCCTTCAGCTTAGAGAAAATGTTTTTAACATTCATTTTTCCATCCTAAGCATGAAAATTCAAACCAAGTTTTTTTGTATTTAAAACTGTGTTCCTAAGTATGAGAGTTAATCCCTTTGGCCCTGTTCATTTGTAGTTTCTGGAATTCAACATGTTATGGGATAAAAGAAAAGGGCTGTAGCATGGCTGAAATGTCTTGAGAATTTGGTGTTTTAGTCTAATGTTCAAAGACGTTTTAGATACCGCTTTTTCTGACCTCTCTGGACATGCTCCCTCAAATATCATACCTCTATGTGGACAGACTTCAGCTAGAATAGTGACTTGCCATGCCAGTAGTTTATTAGAATCACCTGGACCATACCCCACCCCCACAACTTAATTAAATCAATCAAATCCATATTTAATTGGTCTGTGATGGAGCTCAAGAACTGATAACGATTTAAACACTCTCCAGGTGATTCTAATATGTAACCGAGGTAGGCACTGCAGAGGCAGCCTTAGGATAATTAGCCGCTTTTCTCCTCACTTCTCCACAGGGAATCTGGGAGCAGGAACTAGGCATGGCAGGTATGACCCCTTTGGTTCTCCTCTCTTTGGCCCCATCTGCCTCAGGAATGGTGGATTCTAGTCTCTGTGTTCCTTATGGTGGGAGGTTTCTGCCTGTAAGATGACCCCATGGTTAACCTAGTGCTGCCTATAACTGGTAAAGAAATCTGCCTAATTCAGGAGTGAAGAGCTAGCAGGCCCACCTGGCAACTGCAGAGCTCACCACACATACTTCGATAGCCTTACCAGTGATAAAGTTTTATGTTTATGTCCAATTCTTGGACTCCTTTGTCACTCTATCAGCTGTTTACAAACTCAGGATGGAGCTGGGGACATTATTTTCTGAGCTGCCTCTGCCTATAGTCTCTCTACCTGAAGTTCTCAAAACATCTTATTTTGGTCACCTTCAGGACTGGCAGCCATTTACCACGGTCACGGTGCTGTGCTGCCCTTCCCATTGGGTAAGATGTGCTGGTTGCAGTGGGAGAGGGCGCCCCTGAAATAAGCATATTTCTCATGCACCTTGGTAGCCTCACCCCAAAGCTTGGGTTGTCTTTACATGGTCTGATCTGAAAAAGGAGTTTTGAAAACCTTTAATCTACAAACAGATCTCCAGAAAAGTGAAGTGACTTGCCTGCACATCACCCAGGGAGTGAGCCTATAACCACTGACTCCCAGGGGAGGCCCCGAGAGAGTCAGACTCCCTGGGTCTGGGATGGCAATCTGTATTTTTTTTTTTTTAAACCTCTTCAGATTCTTTTGGTACAAGTAGAGCACACTCAGAGAAACACAGGTTTGCAGAGTTGGGGAGTAGCAAACAGGACCAGAAGGCAGGCCTCTGGACTCCTATTGAAGTGCTTAAAAAAAAAAAGAGTTCCTGGAGCAGTGAAGATTACCATAAACATGGAAGTGCAACCTCCCAGACCTTTGCTCATTACTCATTGAAGACAAGGACTATGCAGGTGTTTACTTCACAAAATAACAGAACTCCTCACCAGTTTCTCCTGTAGGACCTTCAGACATTCATTTATATGGCCCAGGTGGTCTTTTCTATATTTGATAAATTGGTTTTCTGTCCATTTTTTATTATTCTCAACTTCTTCATACAGATTACTTGAAAGTGAATTAAATCTAAGGGAAAAAATGTTTTCTCCATTTTAATAAGTGAATTTAAACATAAAGCAAAAAATTAGTGTTGAAAAAGTCTGCATTTTTTGAGGCAATTGAGACTGCATGTGCCTAGCCAAGTATTTGTGGGGTGATGTGGGAGGTGGAGAGGCAAGGTAAGTACACTCTGTGTTCCTGTCCTGAGCTGGAGTTCAGTCCAGCTACTGTTACATACCCTAAAATACATCATCACAGTGACAGGAGCTCTGTTGGCTAGGAGCTAACCACAGCCACACCGAAATTTAGTGTTATCTATGCAGAATTCCTCTCATGGCCTGTGGCTCACTGGTTGTGTGTGGAGGAAATACTTTGATAAGCTCGCTGGTTTGGGAACTATTACTCATGCTAGGAGTTGTCAGTCAAACGCCAGTTAGTAAGTACTTTAGGCATTGTGGGTCATTTGGTCTCTGTTGCAACCACTCAGTGCTCCATTGCAGTGGGAAAGCAGCCACAGGTAATATGTAAAGAAATGAGTGTGGTTATATTCTAATCAACCTTTATGTAATATTCACGTCATGAAATAGAATTCTTTTTTAATTATTACAAAGCATAGAAATTGTTCTTAGCTGTGGGTAAATGTGGCTAAGGGTGATAGTTTGCTGATTCCTGCTCTCTAAGTGCCAGTGTGCGGCTGGGAGATGAGCAGGGGCAGAAAGGACCTGCATTGTTTAGCAGAGGAAAGAAAGGTCAGAGGCAGGAGAGTGGAGGGAGAAAGCCCCAAGAGAACCTGGGGAAGGTGCCAAGGGGGACTTTAGGTTGCCTTTGTCAGGCAAAATCTTCCATAAAGTCCCCATTCTACCAATGGGTCTGTGTGAGTGGATTTTTTTAGGGGGTGTTTAAAGAGGCCCTGAATGACTCATGTGGGGTAAAAACAGAAGTAAAAGAGGTACAGGAAAAGGACCTATGGGACTACCCAGATGATGTACCATAGAAGTGTTAAATAACAGAGAACGAAGGATTTAAAAAAATTGAAGTGGATCAAAAGGTTGGAATCATATATCATCAGTTGAAAAGTCTAGAGTGGCTGAAGGTTTGAGGGGAGGAAATTCACTCTGAATTAAATGAGGTATGGGACTGGGAAGAGGTGGGATGAGGGAGAGGACTTGTGAGTGGTTTATGTGTGTATTTTCTGCATGTGACTTGTTCATGATAAGATGTTGGCTTCAAATTCCCTTTTAGAATAGGTAAACTATTAGGTTGGCAAGAACAATGTGTGTTATTGAAAATATTCTTTCTACCTTACAATGTATGGTACAGATAAAATAATAATTGCTCTGATGTTTTCAGGCAAAATTATACCCAGATAATTTAGTTTGCAATGTTTATCATCGGAAATTAATTGCTTAAGTCATGCTGGACTCACACTGCATGTACATGCCTCTCTTGCTCTCTGGAAAAAGTGTTTGGGTTAATAATTAGAAGATACAAGTTCCTGGAAATCATTGTTTTTAGACTAATAGCTTTCAACTGGGGGCAGTTGCCCCCTGCCACCTTCTCACCCCCAGGGGACATTTGCTAATGTTTGGAGACAATCTTGGTTGTCACAACTGAGAGGTGTTACTGGCATCTAGTTGGTAGACAGCAGGGATGCTGCCAAACATCTTACAATGCATAGGAGAGACCCACAACAGAGAATGATGCAGCCAAAATACCGATAGTGCCGAACTTGACTTAGATAATGAAACCAAGGAATGGGAGATGTAAATTAATTTTCCAATAGTTATATGAGTTACAATCTGATAGCTAAATTCTGATCTTTGTTCTCTGAATTCTCACACTTTTTCACATAGATATGAAGCATATCTTGATTGACTGTTGAGTACCTCAGCACTGAAGAAGATGAAGTTGGTTTCTATTAGTGTTTTTGTCTAATCATGATTCCCAATCACCTGTGCTATTGGTTAACAGTTGTTGGATCTCAGACAAATAAGCCCACCCACTGGATATGTTGACTCCCTCATTTTAGCCAACTGTTTTCTCTGTCTGGAATATTCTTCCTCAGAATATCCATTGGCTCCTGCCCTCATTTCATTCAGATTTACATTCATACACTACCTTAAAAAAATAGAATTCCTTCTCCTTACTGGAAATTTCCTATTCTCTTACCCTGGTTAATTTTTCTCCAAAATTTTCATCACCATCTGACGTACACTAATTTGTGTTCTTTCTTCTCCACTAAAACTTAAGCTGCATGAAAGCAAGAATTTTGCATTGTTGATGGCTGTGAGCCTAGAATATAGTAAGTGCTCAATAAATAGTTGGCTAAATGAACAAATGGACCATTCTATCTCATTATCTTTTATTAGCATTGCTGACAAATAACAAATCAGATTTGTCAAGCTATTTTGAAATCTAATCTGCTTTGGTTTTCATCTTCCTTTCCCTGTCTCTGGTGGAAGTATTAATTAATAGTCATAGCTAAGGGGGCCAGTAAATCCCCAGATAATCAAGAAATAGGTTTACAATTGAGAATCCAGCCTTCAGTGCTCAACTTTACTGTAAATAAATGAGAGCATTTACTCTTTTATCACTGATACAATATTAACATCCCTTTGAAAACCAAGAAACCATTGAATATGCCCATGTAATATCTCTGGAAAGGCATATCAGTAATTGAAATTCTGAAATTAAAGCCATAAAGAATGAATTACTATTATGATCCTTTTATTACAAGATATGCTTGCAATTGGGGATTAATTTTCCTAGTAACACTCAGAAGTTGGACTCTGTTGGTAGTTTATTAAAATTTGGAAGTCTTTTTGAATCAGTTGTCTTCTTGAGAGACAAAAAGAATAAATAAAATAGAGGTTTGTAAAATGCTTTTTTTTTTTTTTTGCATAGGCTTTTCCCAGACGTAATGGACATGATTTGCCATAATATATTAATTACAGAACTTAGAAATGTATTAATTACAGAACTTACAAAATCTCAGCAGTATGAATCTATCTTAGATGACATTTACATTTTAGATCCCAAGTCTTCTATTTCAATAGGTATAAGAGTATTTCTATTAGCTGTAGATAGATAGGTGATTAGATAGAGCTTTTTCTTTCCTTTTCCTCAAACACAAAAGCCAGACATTTAAATTATAGCTAGAGACCTCACTAGGATGATGAGGGCTATTGGTTGTCTTTATGTTTCTGTTTTTAAATGTTTATGATGATTTAATCAAGTGAAAATATACTCCAAGAGCAATTATAGGGGAGAAAGTTGCAAAAGAGTGAAGGAAAGCTGAATGAAGATCTACAGGCATAGCAGAGCACAGGGAAGAGAGCTGGGTGAGGGGCTGGTGGTGACGGCAGCCAGGGTCTGCCTTTCTTGGTCATGGTTGACATACAGAAATGAGGATGTAGCTCCATCCTAGGCCAGTTTTGCCAGTACGCTTACGTCCCAAACCCAGTGTCTTGTGTTAAAAAAATCTACTGAATGAAGTTTTCTAAGAGTTTGAATTCTTGGAAACTATTACTGCTAGCAGGCTCTCAAGAACTTAGATAGGGCTTTGACCAAGTGTGAATGTAAAAAGAATTAGTGGCCTTTCATTTGCTAATAAACAGAAGATATTTTTATTTTTTGTAATCATATTTGAAAAAGAGCTTAAGACAGACCGTATGCTATTATTTCTTTGGAGTTTTGAGTCTAAGATTCTAAGTTTCACATCAGAAACCAAAAATTCTAAGACATGCTATTTTTCTACTGACTTTACACCCATAGATAGAACTCTCAAGCTAATTTCTTCTTAATTTTATATGATTTCTAATTAGTGACACAAAAATCAATTCTACCTCCACTCTGATAGAAAGACTTTTGTTTCTTGGCTGTTCCAAAGTCTTAAGATCCCAGTACATTCGTAGCCTGTTTCTCAGCCATCCAAGCAGATCTGGTCTTTCCCTTTTTAAAATTTCTGTGGCAGAATTAGTTTACAATAGATAGAATTATGAGATGGAGACTTCATGAATTGATAAAAACCATCTGAGCTTTAGAGTCAGATACTTTCTAGCTATGTGATTTTGGCAAATTAATCTTCATGATTATAAATCTCCTAATATTTAAGATAGGGACAAATTTCCTGGATGTCAGATGAGAATGAAAGCAAAAAAAAGACAGGGGTAAAGAAGACCCACCCTGCAGAGCTGAATGCATTGAGTATCTTCAGCACTAGTGGTTGGTAGGCATTCATAAATGACAATTAACTATATTTATTATTTCTGCCTGTTGATATCTCATTTAACCTTGTCTTAACTTTTACTTCTGTTTTTTCTTCCCAACTGTAAGTGGCAAGGATTATGTTTGGATATTCTAAAACACAGTTTACATAATATAGGTGCTCAGAAATCTTTCATTCATTCATTGACTTCTACTTGTGTTTCAATGTGCTGGGTGCTAAAGATACAAAGTTGAATGTGGCATATCTGCACCTTGGGTAATTTTTAACTTTCTACTGTGGTAGTGTTTTCAAAGTTGGATCATATTATTTGGATCTATGCATTTGCCTCATTGACCAAATACTTTTTATTTTCTCAAAAATCACTGTCTACTAAACAAGCGTCAGCAGTAAGAGCTATCTAGGGAGTGATTGGTAAGTGCTGTCCTGGCCAAACAAACCCTTGTTAAAGACAGCTTTATTTCCTGATGGCCAAGACTCTTGCTATGTAAGCACTAAGTAGTTGGCTAAGGACATTACTTAGCAGAAGCTCTGAGGAGGAACCTTCTGAGCAGGAGGCACAGTGGAGGGGTTCAGTGTGTGTCCTTTATTGGATCTGGTGATCAGTGCCCAAATCCCATCAATTCACTAGAAAACCCTCAGAAAACATTGTAGCTTTTAAGTTCAATATAAGTTTGGTTGACCATTAAACTTGAATTTGTAAATGTTTCTAAATGGGAAGATTGCCTATTTTTTTTTTTTTGATTTGCAGACGCATTGTTTTGATTTTGAAAAATGCGCATGTAAACTTTGAGGTGCTGTAGATGAGTTTCTGGTGCTCGGCCACCAGGAATGGTGGCGATGGAAGCCAAGGCTCTTTGTATGTTTTAGCCGCTGGTATCATTTTGACAACCTGTCTGGACAGGTTTTAATTGTATCTTGGCAAGTGAGGTGACATGAAAGCCATCATCTCAGGTTTCAATTTACTAATGAGGGTGGTGGTGGAGATGGAATTACCTCTGCATTTTGAAGGCATTTCCTCCTGGGGTCCCCGTCAAGACACCTGGGTGTAGGTAAGGCGTGGGGAAACTTTTTCAGTATCGCTTGTCTCTTCTCTACCACCCTTAAGGCACCTGGGTCATTTTCCTTGCTTGACATCTGGTAACCACAGAGAGATCCTAAGTGAAGGTGGCCCCAGCCTGCAGCAGCTCTCCTGTTTCTTTCTTCTTCTTTTTTTTTTTTTTTCTACTTTTCTAAACTTTATTAAAGAAAAAAGCAATGGTGGTAAATCTCTAGAACATAGTCATTTTTCTGGGATTCCTGCCCCCAAAATGTGACATTTGATTTCCAAACATGCCAGGAGTGTACATGGTTCCCAGTTGCACTAATAGGTAAGTTATACTAAATAGGTAGGAAGAAGTTGTACTAAATAGGTCAGGTGTTCATCTCTCAACTTTTCCCAGTCTGTGCTCTGTCCTTAGATCAGCAATAATTGTCTGAACAGCTATTGTGGCTTCATTAATTTTTCTCATAGCTTTCTGAGCTCTTCTCTATGCAGCAATCGCAGAATTTGAGCAGCTTCATTAAGAACTGTATCTTCTGTGCCAAAACCAATAAATGTTTGTCTAAAGCAATAGGCAAGCCCTCTTTTGTTTAATTTGCCTTAGTAACTGCATCCTATGTCAGGTGTTCCTGAGCCAAAATTCAAATTGCCTTAACCTTTACCATGTAATCATCATAACATTGAATCTGAAGCAGGTTAGCCAAAGCCATCAAACCAGCCTTAAAATCAGGATTATTTACATCCAAATTGATTAGTGGTTCTGCATTTTTGGCTGCATTGCCAGTGGTTTTTGCATTATCAGGTACTAAGTCCTTGTATTTTTCAGCATGATCTCCATATTTAAGCCTAACAGCTAAACCAAGAAGCCTATCAATAGCTTCTTGCTGATCTTAAATCTTGAAAGGACAGCCAGCCTCTCTCAGGTACTTTTCTTCTTCTTCTTCTTCTTCTTCTTTTTTTCAATTTAAGTTCTGGGGTACATATGCAGAACATGCAGGTTTGTTACATAGGTATACATGTGCCATGGTGGTTTACTGCAGCCATCAACCTGTCATCTACATTAGGTATTTCTCCTAATGCTATTCCCCCCAGCCCCCCAACCCCCAATAGGCCCTGATGTGTGATGTTTCCCTCCCTGTGTACAAGTGTTCTTATTGTTCAACTCCCACGTATGCGAACATGCAGTGTTCGGTTTTATGTTCTGGTGTTCGGTTGCTGAGAATGATGGTTTCCAGCTTCTTCCATGTCCCTGCAAAGGATGTGAACTTATCCTTTTTTATGGCTGCATAGTATTCCATGGTATATATGTGCCACATTTTCTTTATCAGTCTATCACTGATGGGCATTTGGGTTGGTTCCAAGTCTTTGCTATTGTGAACAGTGCTACAATAAACATGCATATGCAGGTGTCCTTATAGCAGAATGATTTATAATTCTTTGGGTATATACCCAGTAATGGGATTGCTGGGTCAAACAGTATTTCTGGTTCTAGATCCTTGAGGGATCACCACACTTGTGAATCACCACACCACCTTGAGGAATCTTCCATAATTGTTGAATTAATTTACACTCCCACTAACAATGTAAAAGCGTTCCTATTTTTCCACATTCTTCTCCAGCATCTGTTGTTTCCTGACTTTTTAATGATCACCTTTCTAACTGGCATGAGATGGTATCTCATTGTGGTGGTTTTGATTTGCATTTATCTAATGACCAGTGATGATGAGCTTTTTTTCATGTGTTTCTTGGCCACATAAATGTTTTCTTTTGAGAAGTGTCTGTTCACATCCTTTGCTCACTTTTTGATGGGATTCTTTGTTTTTTTCCTATAAATGTATTTAAGTTCTTTGTAGATTCTGGATATTAGCCCTTTGTCAGATGGATAGATTGCAAAATTTTTCTCCCATTCTGTAGGTTGCCTATTCACTCTGATGATAATTTATTTTGCTATACAGAAGCTCTTTCATTTAATTGATCCCATTTGTCAATTTTGGCTTTTGCCATTGCTTTTGGTGTTTTACTCATCAACTCTTTGCCCATGCCTATGTCCTGAATGGTATTTCCTAGGTTTTCTTCTAGGGTTTTTATTGTTTTAGGTCTTATGTTTAAGTCTTTAATCTATCTTGGGTTAATTTTTGTATAAGGTGTAAGGAAGGGGTCCAGTTTCAATGTTCTGCATATGGCTAGCCAGTTTTCCCAGCACCATATATTAAATAGGAAATCCTTTCTCCATTGCTTGTTTTTGTCAGGTTTGTCAAAGATCAGATGGTTGTGGTGTGTGGTGTTATTTCTGAGGCCTCTGTTCTCTCCATTGGTCTGAGATACTTTTCAAAGAACTTGGGCCAGTCACTGCTGTGAGTGTTTCTTCAATTACCTCTGTCTTCAATCTTATAGTATCTGGTTTTCTGGTCTTCAAGCCAAACAAAGGTTAACCTTAACCTTTGTTAAAAGACTTTTTCAGAGACAGGGGCTTGCTTTGTCATCCAGGCTGGAGTGCAGTGGTGCCATGACAGCTCATTGTAACTCGGACTCTTGGACTCAAGTGATCCTCCTTGCCTCAGCCTCCTGAGTAGCTGGGACTACAGGTGTTGTGCCACTGTGCCCAGATAAACTTAACCTTTAATGTTATTACAACGTTTTTATTTAAAAGTTATTCTCTTTATTCAGAGACAGTTCTTTCTTAAAAAAAGCAAATTCTATACACTATCTACTTTTTGAATTTATATATACCTCAAAATCCAAACATTAGCAGCAATTTACTTTTTTTTTTAAAGTAGTGGAACTACTTATTCTTATTTTTGTTCAAAGTTAACCTTGTTAAAAACTAAATACAGTATACAAGATTGAAACAGAAGTCCTCGGATTGAAAAAAAAAAAAAAAGCCCTGTGTTACTTTCTCTTTGAGCAAAATACATTTTCAATACATATCTCAATCAAATGGTTAATATCTCTAACATGAAAGAATACTACAAATTGATAAGAAAATGACAAAAATCCCAATACAAAATTTGATAAACAATAATAGGCAATTCACAGAAAATTCAAATGGAAAAGGGAATGCAAATTAAAACAGATGCTTTTTCATCCTTTGGCCAATATTAAAAAGAGAACACATTCATTGATGGTTAAAATGCAGAGACATATATATATATATATATATACATTCTTTAACCTAGGAAGTTTGCCTATAGAAATAAAAGTGTCAATATTTAAGGATATCTAAGGATATACATATAATACTTTTTTTGTTTTTTTTGTTGTCATAAACTAGAAATAATCAATTCTGCAATAAGATAAATGGTTGAATTAATTATGGCACATATATAAGTTAAGAGATTGTATAGCTATGAAAAATAATGTCAGAATAATATTTGCTGATCTGGAGAGACAGGATGTACTAGAAAAATCAAATAATTGAGTAATATGTATAGAAATTATTTTTTAAATCAATGTTGCTTCTATACATATAATATATACATATCCTTTCTCTGTTATATGTTTATATTAACAAGGAGGAAATTGAGGAAGGATATGTCCCTGGTATTAACGTTGATTACAATAGAAAGCTGAGATGATAATCTCTTTTTTCAATTTTGTTTTTTGTTACAATTAATGCATATTGTTAATTTTTAAAATCGGTGAAAATATAAATATAAAAGAGTCAATTGTGTCACTAAATGATTTATTAGGTCTCATAAGTATTTGCCTGAGGAAAAGCATGGTTTATAGATTTACTGTCACCTATTGTAATAATACTGAAATGTTAAGACTTCATTACTTAAAGTGAGAAAAAAAATTCAAGTTTACACTATTATAAAAGTGTCCAGATTCAGATTTAACTACTTAGATGACTTTCTATAAGCCAAATTCCCGCAATACCAAAGACAGAAAAAATAAGCATCATTAGTCCTGAAGCGGTTAGCCCTTGATCTCAAACATCTCCTTTTCCTCTCTTTTCCACTTGTTAATAAAGCTCATCCCTTTAAGTCAGCCTTCCATTTCAGTTTATCAATGCCATCCCTTCCCTACACAATCAATTCTTAGTCTTTATGTCTAGAAACATATTACTTTTCTACTTTTCCTTTGGAGAGTGCTATCTTAATTACAAGCTAAAGACATTAGATCTAGTACCACATAGCTATTCACTGAACACCCTCATTGTGCTAGAATTTAAGAACGTAGAAATGCTTTCTTAGAGTATTTTCTGTTTACTCAAGACAACTGCTTCTTCAAGTTTTAGTGATGACTATTGTTTTACATCGACTTCTAAGACACACATATTTCCCATTTTAGCATCTCCAAAATCAAGAGATATCTTTCAATGATGATATGCTATGGTTTACTTGTTAGCTTCATATCTTACAGGTACAAAATTAAAATGGTGCACGTTATATTCAGTGGCACTTAGATTTAATAAAATATAGTAGCGACAGGGGAAAAATGGAGAAAGTAGAGTATTGTCAGGATACCGGGTTTGACCAGGGCATGAAACCCAAATGGTGTGAGACACAGAGGAAAAAGGATAAGAGCATAAGAGACAGTACAATAGTATCCAGGTAACTAGAATTTCCCTCTGCCTGCACCATGACCCTGGGAGATGATGACCATTTAAACAAAAAACGGAGATTTGATAATACGGAAGCTAGTAATTTGAATATTTGTAGAGCTTTGTCACCTTTACTGCTTTCTCCATTGAGTGGGGGAAAAATATTCAGTTTAAGATGGGGTAGAGACCAGTCTTAAAAAGAAATAATGTAAAGGAGTAAATAGAGGATCTTAGAAAGACTCTTTTTTTAAAAATTATTATTATACTTTAAGTTCTGGGGTGCATGTGCAGATGGTGCAGGTTTGTTACACAGGTATACACATGCCATGGTGGTTTGCTGCATCCATCCCCCTGTCATCTACATTACGTATTTCTCCTAATGTTATCCCTCCCCAATCCCTAACCCCCTGCTATCCCTCTCCTAGCCCCTCCACCCCCCAACAGGCCTTGGTGTGTGATGTTCCCCTCCCTATGTCCATGTGCTCTTATTGTTCAACACCCACTTATGAATGAGAACATGTGATGTTTGGTTTTCTGTTTTTGTGTCAGTTTGCTGAGAATGATGGTTTCCAGCTTCATCCATGTCCCTGTAAAGGACATGAACTCATCCTTTTTTATGGCTGCGTAATATGGAAAGAATCTTAAGGGAAAAGCTTGCATATCAAAATTGTTTTTAAAAATATTTGATAGTCTTGGAGAATGAAATTATTTTCTATAGTGTTTTACATTGAGACATTTTAATATGCAATTTATAATAAGTAAAAATCACAGGAACAGTAAAAATGTTTCAATTCAGTTGAGATATTGTGCAAACAAAGTGAATGACAAGATTAGTCTTCATAATTCTTATTTTATAAATATTATATGTTACTTTATTGTAGAATATTCTCTTCATTAGTTCACTGCTTTATTTCTTGGCCAGGTTCAAATTCCTGGGATAGGTTTTTATTTCATGCCAATGCTTTCATTAGGCAAAACCCTTTGGAATGCACTTAACAGAATTAAAAATATTCTATTCACTTACTTGAATTCCAAAAGGTTCATTTCATGGCGATAATCCCCCTGGACCATCTTTAAATTTGAAGTTTGCTCAGAACTGGCAGTCTCTATCTTTCCTAAGAGCTGCATCACCTAGTGAAAGTCCAAGAGAGTTTTTTTGTGTGTGTAGATGAACAAAACCACCAGCATTCACATTAATATACTTCATTCCTTAAGAAGCCAGGAAACAGACTTGAACCTAAAGCATGATTACACTTGAAAATGACTTGTGTTCAAATGAGAATCATAGTTACAATATCCTCAAGGAAAGGATAATAGAAGTGGTTCCATTCTGTTGTCTAGAATATTCATTTTGGTCATAGGCCATCTAATGACATAACAAAAACATGCTATTTCTGTTAGTTTGTTTATTAGTCTGTTAATCTGATTATATCTCTACTTCTCTATTGTTTCCCCAGTTACAATACAAGATACTGTATGCTATTACCACCATATCCTCAGTGCACATTAGGTGATCAATGGTAAATGCTCAACAAACACTTACTGAATAAACCTTTAAATGCACAGTCTGGCTCTGAGGAAAACACACATGACTGGCCTAAGATTTCCAGATAGCTTTCTGACATGAGCACAGGTGAATCCCAAGTGAAATGACTTAGGGCATTTAAGGATAGGAAAAAAACAAATTCCAGTTTTAGATTTAAGATTAGAGTAACTTCCAAATTGCCAGAAACATTGAGAAAGTTCTTTTACGTAAAAGAACTGGATTAAAAAATAGATGCAGAATTGCAGCCCATAATCATGTCTCAACTAGTCACTGCAGCTCTTAGGAAAGATAGAGACTGCCAGTTCTGAGCAAATTTCAAATTTAAAGGTGGTCCAGGGGGATTATTGCCACGAAATGAACCTTTTGGAATTCAAGTAAATGAATAGAAGATTTTTAAATGAATGAAACTACATGATTGGCTTTGGTCAAACAGAATTCATCTCCTAATATAGATGGTCATATGGAGAAGAGTGGGCATTTAATAAAGTCTGAGTTCTTATGAAAGAAACGGGAGTAATGGAAGGATTTTAATAGGTAAGTGTTGGATGGGCAACCAATAGCACTTGAGTGGCTATTTACAGGAGAAACTTACACTTAAAACAGGCTAAAGATGGAAATGTTTGAAGTAAAATAATAGGCATGGAAAATACAAGAAGGAAGGTAGGCAGCCTCTGGAGCAAGGAGCTGACAGACAGCTCCTTGCTGACGGCCTGCATGGACCTTAGTCCTACAGCTGCAAGGAACTGGATTCAAAAGTTAGAATGAACCTGGAAGAGGATTCATCTCCAAAACCACCCCAAAGAAGCACAACTCTGCAGACACCTCGATTTCTGCCTTGTAAGACCCTGAGTAGAGGTCCAGTCTAAGACCCCCAAATTTTGACCTACAGAAAGCATAAGATAATGCATTTGTGTTGTTTTAAACCATTATGTTTATGGTAATTTGTTAAGGCAGCAATGAAAAACTAACATACGAATATTTTAAAAATAAATGAATAAAAACAAAAAGGTATGGGATTGATGTATAAATCCAAGGGCTGTTTTTTGAAAGGATAATAGACAAAGTTTGTTCTACTCTACACATGAAAAGAGAAAACTTAAGTATTAAAATTATGAATGAAAAAAGAGTAGTTGTGAAT